>NW_017618017.1:0-5000 GCF_001879475.1 Ipomoea nil | reverse complement strand
CGAGCGCACAATCATCCTTTAACGGACAGCTTACTAGACGGGTGGACACTGGTGTCGGTAACTTACAAGCCTACTGACGGTATATTGCAGATTCACGGTTGTTTTTTTGCCCAACTTGTTCCACGGCCGTTTTTTTGCATGTCCGTCTCGGTCAGATCCGGACGTGTCGTCGAACGAGTGCTGTGGAGGAAGCCCTCGAGGAATGAAAGGCCTCGAGCAATACAATATTTCTATCCTCTTGCGAGGTCGGTCAACCCCCACGCCCGACGACACGTACGCTGCACTGCGCTACGCTGGGCGGGTTCATTGCGAACGCCCGCCCTCCGCCCCTACGGCGCACCGTAATTCGTTAACGAACAGCTTACTAGACGATTGGACACGTGCCTCGGCAACTCACAACCTACTGACGGTATATTGCAGATTCACGTTTGCTCGATTGACCGAATTCACGTGCCAATGATGTTTTTTTGCATGTCCGTCTCCGTCCGGTGCGCCGCCCCGCCTTGCGACTCCGATGGGTCTATGCCGGTCCCCAATAATACGTACGAGCGGCGGGAACACTCGTACGAGGCCTACGGGACGAGGGGGGCCCGTCCCAACACGTTCCGAAAAAAGTCGACCGGCACCTCAACTACCATACCCCCCCTATAGTAGTTAAAAAAAAAAAAACCCCAGTGACAGCAGTAGACACGGTTTGTCCCGTAAATCACACGGTCATTTCGGGTGGTTCCGTGCATTTTTTTTCAAATGTTATTGCATGGTCCTTTAGTTTAGAGCATTTTAACAATGCTTGGTAAATTTCAAAGCGTTTGGATGATTATTTCATTGAAAACGACGATGTCCAAATTTATGCCCAGCTGTCCGCAAAGTTCCTTGTCTGACTTAGCCAAGTACTTGGGATTGTTGGGAATGTGAGAGGAATATATGGCATATCGTTTGCCTCACTAATTAAATAGTACAATAAGCTCTAAAACAAATGTATATGCCATTTTGGCACGAGAACGACGTAAAACGACATAGGCCAAGGCATAACACAGAACCGTCGTAAAAGTACTGGGGTGGCAGGCGGGTAAACCTCTGTTGCGTGATATTTTCCGCATCCGTCCGCAACTGTGCGCAATTTGGGCGCCCTCGTTCCGCATAAGTCCGCAACCTCGGCACCCTCGTTCCGCATAAGTCCGCAACCTCGGCACCCCCGTTCCGCATAAGTCCGCAACTTGGGCACCCTCGTACCGCAACTTTCCGCAACCTCGGCACCCTCGTACCGCAACTTTCCGCAACCTCGGCACCCTCGTACCGCAACTTTCCGCAACCTCAGCACACCCGTACCGCAACTTTCCGCAACCTCGGCACACCCGTTCCGCATAAGTCCGCAACCTCGGCACCCCCGTACCGCAATTTTCCGCAACTTGGGCACTCTCGTACCGCATAAGTCCGCAACTTGGGCACCCTCGTACCGCAACTTTCCGCAACCTCGGCACCCCCGTACCGCAATTTTCCGCAACCTCGGCCCACCCGTACCGCAACTTTCCGCAACCTCGGCCCACCCGTACCGCAACTTTCCGCAACCTCGGCACCCCCGTACCGCAATTTTCCGCAACGTCGGCCCACCCGTACCGCAATTTTCCGCAACGTCGGCCCACCCGTACCGCAACTTTCCGCAACCTCGGCACCCCCGTACCGCAACTTTCCGCAACCTCGGCACCCCCGTACCGCAACTTTCCGCAACCTCGGCACCACCCGTACCGCAACTTTCCGCAACCTCGGCACACCCGTACCGCAACTTTCCGCAACCTCGGCACACCCGTACCGCAACTTTCCGCAACCTCGGCACACCCGTACCGCAACTTTCCGCAACCTCGGCACCCTCGTACCGCATAAGTCCGCAACCTCGGCACCCTCGTACCGCATAAGTCCGCAACCTCGGCACCCTCGTACCGCATAAGTCCGCAACCTCGGCACCCTCGTACCGCATAAGTCCGCAACCTCGGCACCCTCGTACCGCATAAGTCCGCAACCTCGGCACCCTCGTTCCGCATAAGTCCGCAACTTGGGCACCCTCGTACCGCAACTTTCCGCAACTTGGGCACTCTCGTACCGCAACTTTCCGCAACTTGGGCACTCTCGTACCGCAACTTTCCGCAACTTGGGCACCCTCGTACCGCAACTTTCCGCAACTTGGGCACCCTCGTACCGCAACTTTCCGCAACTTGGGCACCTCGTACCGCAACTTTCCGCAACTTGGGCACCCTCGTACCGCAACTTTCCGCAACTTGGGCACCCTCGTACCTGCAACTTTCCGCAACTTGGGCACCCTCGTACCGCATAATTCCGCAACCTCGGCACCCTCGTTCCGCATAAGTCCGCAACCTCGGCACCCTCGTACCGCATAATTCCGCAACCTCGGCACCCTCGTACCGCATGAGTCCGCAACTTAGGCACCAACGTTGCGCATGAGTCCGCAACTTAGGCACCAACGTTGCGCATGAGTCCGCAACTTAGGCACCAACGTTGCGCATGAGTCCGCAACTTAGGCACCCTCGTTCCGCATGAGTCCGCAACTTAGGCACCCTCGTACCCCATAAGTCCGCAACTTGGGCACACTCGTTCCGCATGAGCCCGCAACGTAGGCACACTCGTTCCGCACAAGTCCGGCACTTAGGCACACTCGTTCCGCATGAGTCCGCAACTTAGGCACGCTCGTTCCGCATAAGTCCGCAACGTAGGCACACTCGTTCCGCATATGCCCGCAACGTAGGCACACTCGTTCCGCATATGCCCGCAACGTAGGCACACTCGTTCCGCATATGCCCGCAACGTAGGCACACTCGTTCCGCATAAGTCCGCAACCTCGGCACCCTCGTACCGCATAAGTCCGCAACCTCGGCACCCTCGTACCGCATAATTCCGCAACCTCGGCACCCTCGTACCGCATGAGTCCGCAACTTAGGCACCAACGTTGCGCATAAGCCCGCAACTTAGGCACCCTCGTTCCGCATAAGTCCGCAACTTAGGCACCCTCGTACCCCATAAGTCCGCAACTTGGGCACACTCGTTCCGCATGAGCCCGCAACGTAGGCACACTCGTTCCGCACAAGTCCGGCACTTAGGCACACTCGTTCCGCATGAGTCCGCAACTTAGGCACGCTCGTACCCCATAAGTCCGCAACTTGGGCACACTCGTTCCGCATGAGCCCGCAACGTAGGCACACTCGTTCCGCACAAGTCCGGCACTTAGGCACACTCGTTCCGCATGAGTCCGCAACTTAGGCACACTCGTTCCGCATATGCCCGCAACGTAGGCACACTCGTTCCGCATGAGTCCGCAACGTAGGCACGCTACTTCGGCACACTCGTTCCGCACAAGTCCGCAACTTCGGCACACTCGTTCCGCAACTGTCCGCTACTTAGGCACACTCGTTCCGCAACTGTCCGCAACTTAGGCGCACTCGTTCCGCATGAGTCCGCAACTTAGGCACACTCGTTCCGCATATGCCCGCAACGTAGGCACACTCGTTCCGCATATGCCCGCAACGTAGGCACGCTCGTTCCGCACAAGTCCGCAACTTAGGCACGCTCGTTCCGCACAAGTCCGCAACTTAGGCACGCTCGTTCCGCACAAGTCCGATACTTAGGCACACTCGTTCCGCACAAGTCCGCTACTTAGGCACACTCGTTCCGCATGAGTCCGCAACTTAGGCACACTCGTTCCGCATGAGTCCGCAACTTAGGCACACTCGTTCCGCATATGCCCGCAACGTAGGCACACTCGTTCCGCACAAGTCCGGCACTTAGGCACGCTCGTTCCGCACAAGTCCGGCACTTAGGCACACTCGTTCCGCATGAGTCCGCAACTTAGGCACGCTCGTTCCGCATATGCCCGCAACGTAGGCACACTCGTTCCGCATAAGTCCGCAACGTAGGCACACTCGTTCCGCACAAAGTCCGCAAAGCCCGCAACGTAGGCACCATCGTTCCGCATGAGTCCGCAACTTAGGCACCATCCGTTCCGCAACAGTCCGCACTTAGGCACCATCGTTCCGCATGAGTCCGCAACTTAGGCACTAACGTTGCGCATAAGTCAGCAACTTAGGCACACTCGTTCCCCATAAGCCCGCAACGTAGGCACCATCGTTCCGCACAAGTCCGCAACTTAGGCACGCTCGTTCCGCACAAGTCCGCAACTTAGGCACGCTCGTTCCGCACAAGTCCGTACTTAGGCACACTCGTTCCGCATAAGTCCGCAACGTAGGCACACTCGTTCCGCACAAGTCCGCAACTTAGGCACACTCGTTCCGCATAAGTCCGCAACTTAGGCACACTCGTTCCGCATATGCCCGCAACGTAGGCACCATCGTTCCGCATAAGTCCGCAACGTAGGCACACTCGTTCCGCACAAGTCCGCAAAGCCCGCACGTAGGCACCATCGTTCCGCATGAGTCCGCAACTTAGGCACCACCCGTTCCGCAACAGTCCGCACTTAGGCACCATCGTTCCGCATAAGTCCGCAACTTGGGCACACTCGTTCCGCATGAGTCCGCAATGTAGGCACCATCCGTTCCGCAACAGTCCGCACTTAGGCACCATCGTTCCGCATGAGTCCGCAACTTAGGCACTAACGTTGCGCATAAGTCAGCAACTTATGCACCGCCGTCCGCACTTAGCCACTTAGTACGGAACTCTGTCCGCACTTAGGTACCAGCGTGCCACATCCGTCCGCAACGTAGGCACCAACGAAGTTCGAGTGAAACGTGGCTAAGTCCTTGGCCACTAAACACTTGTACACAGAACTTGAAACTTGTGAATACTTTGACACTTAGCCATTTTTTCAAGCCTTTGTTTCTTGATTGAGCGCTTAACCACTTAGACATCCTAACCATTCTTGGAATTGTAACCTCTCGCGTAATAGTGTGGATTGAATTGGATTTCATAGGGAGTGATGAAAGGCGGGTTGGATAGGGGGTGGGAGGGACGAATCGGAGCGACAAAGGGCTGAATCT
>NW_017618016.1:10000-12500 GCF_001879475.1 Ipomoea nil | reverse complement strand
CTCATGCGGAACGAGTGTGCCCAAGTTGCGGACTTATGGGGTACGAGCGTGCCTAAGTTGCGGACTCATGCGGAACGAGTGTGCCTAAGTGCCGGACTTGTGCGGAACGAGTGTGCCTACGTTGCGGGCTCATGCGGAACGAGTGTGCCCAAGTTGCGGACTTATGGGGTACGAGGGTGCCTAAGTTGCGGACTTATGCGGAACGAGGGTGCCTAAGTTGCGGGCTTATGCGCAACGTTGGTGCCTAAGTTGCGGACTCATGCGGTACGAGGGTGCCGAGGTTGCGGAATTATGCGGTACGAGGGTGCCGAGGTTGCGGACTTATGCGGAACGAGGGTGCCGAGGTTGCGGAATTATGCGGTACGAGGGTGCCCAAGTTGCGGAAAGTTGCGGTACGAGGGTGCCCAAGTTGCGGAAAGTTGCGGTACGAGAGTGCCCAAGTTGCGGAAAGTTGCGGTACGAGAGTGCCCAAGTTGCGGAAAGTTGCGGTACGAGGGTGCCCAAGTTGCGGACTTATGCGGAACGAGGGTGCCGAGGTTGCGGACTTATGCGGTACAAGGGTGCCGAGGTTGCGGACTTATGCGGTACGAGGGTGCCGAGGTTGCGGACTTATGCGGTACGAGGGTGCCGAGGTTGCGGACTTATGCGGTACGAGGGTGCCGAGGTTGCGGACTTATGCGGTACGAGGGGGGGTGCGGAGGTGCCGAGGTTGCGGAAAGTTGCGGTACGGGTGTGCCGAGGTTGCGGAAAGTTGCGGTACGGGTGTGCCGAGGTTGCGGAAAGTTGCGGTACGGGTGGGCCGAGGTTGCGGAAAGTTGCGGTACGGGGGTGCCGAGGTTGCGGAAAGTTGCGGTACGGGGGTGCCGAGGTTGCGGAAAGTTGCGGTACGGGTGGGCCGACGTTGCGGAAAATTGCGGTACGGGTGGGCCGACGTTGCGGAAAATTGCGGTACGGGGGTGCCGAGGTTGCGGAAAGTTGCGGTACGGGTGGGCCGAGGTTGCGGAAAGTTGCGGTACGGGTGGGCCGAGGTTGCGGAAAATTGCGGTACGGGGGTGCCGAGGTTGCGGAAAGTTGCGGTACGAGGGTGCCCAAGTTGCGGACTTATGCGGTACGAGAGTGCCCAAGTTGCGGAAAATTGCGGTACGGGGGTGCCGAGGTTGCGGACTTATGCGGAACGGGTGTGCCGAGGTTGCGGAAAGTTGCGGTACGGGTGTGCTGAGGTTGCGGAAAGTTGCGGTACGAGGGTGCCGAGGTTGCGGAAAGTTGCGGTACGAGGGTGCCGAGGTTGCGGAAAGTTGCGGTACGAGGGTGCCCAAGTTGCGGACTTATGCGGAACGGGGGTGCCGAGGTTGCGGACTTATGCGGAACGAGGGTGCCGAGGTTGCGGACTTATGCGGAACGAGGGCGCCCAAATTGCGCACAGTTGCGGACGGATGCGGAAAATATCACGCAACAGAGGTTTACCCGCCTGCCACCCCAGTACTTTTACGACGGTTCTGTGTTATGCCTTGGCCTATGTCGTTTTACGTCGTTCTCGTGCCAAAATGGCATATACATTTGTTTTAGAGCTTATTGTACTATTTAATTAGTGAGGCAAACGATATGCCATATATTCCTCTCACATTCCCAACAATCCCAAGTACTTGGCTAAGTCAGACAAGGAACTTTGCGGACAGCTGGGCATAAATTTGGACATCGTCGTTTTCAATGAAATAATCATCCAAACGCTTTGAAATTTACCAAGCATTGTTAAAATGCTCTAAACTAAAGGACCATGCAATAACATTTGAAAAAAAATGCACGGAACCACCCGAAATGACCGTGTGATTTACGGGACAAACCGTGTCTACTGCTGTCACTGGGGTTTTTTTTTTTTTAACTACTATAGGGGGGGTATGGTAGTTGAGGTGCCGGTCGACTTTTTTCGGAACGTGTTGGGACGGGCCCCCCTCGTCCCGTAGGCCTCGTACGAGTGTTCCCGCCGCTCGTACGTATTATTGGGGACCGGCATAGACCCATCGGAGTCGCAAGGCGGGGCGGCGCACCGGACGGAGACGGACATGCAAAAAAACATCATTGGCACGTGAATTCGGTCAATCGAGCAAACGTGAATCTGCAATATACCGTCAGTAGGTTGTGAGTTGCCGAGGCACGTGTCCAATCGTCTAGTAAGCTGTTCGTTAACGAATTACGGTGCGCCGTAGGGGCGGAGGGCGGGCGTTCGCAATGAACCCGCCCAGCGTAGCGCAGTGCAGCGTACGTGTCGTCGGGCGTGGGGGTTGACCGACCTCGCAAGAGGATAGAAATATTGTATTGCTCGAGGCCTTTCATTCCTCGAGGGCTTCCTCCACAGCACTCGTTCGACGACACGTCCGGATCTGACCGAGACGGACATGCAAAAAAACGGCCGTGGAACAAGTTGGGCAAAAAAACAACCGTGAATCTGCAATATACCGTCAGTAGGCTTGTAAGTTACCGACACCAGTGTCCACCCGTCTAG
>NW_017618015.1:10000-12661 GCF_001879475.1 Ipomoea nil | reverse complement strand
TCCCTATGAAATCCAATTCAATCCACACTATTACGCGAGAGGTTCAATTCAAGATGGTTAGGATGTCTAAGTGCTCATCAAGAAACAAAGGCTTGAAAATGGCTAAGTGTCAAAGTATTCACAAGTTTCAAGTTCTGTGTACAAGTGTTTAGTGGCCAAGGACTTAGCCACGTTTCACTCGAACATCACTGTGTTGGTGCCTACGTTGCGGACAGATGAGGCACGATGCTACCTAAGTGCGGACATAGTTGCGTACTAAGGTGGGTACGAGGTGCCTAAGTTGCGGAAGCAGGTGCCTAAGTTGCGGACTGATGCGGCCCGACGGTGCCTAAGTTGCGGAGTTACGCGGAACGTTGGTGCCACAGTTGCGGACTCATGCGGAACGATGGTGCCTAAGTTGCGGACTTATGCGGAACGATGGTGCCTACGTTGCGGGCTTTATGCGGAACGATGGTGCCTACGTTGCGGGCTTATGGGGAACGAGTGTGCCTAAGTTGCTGACTTATGCGCAACGTTAGTGCCTAGGTTGCGGACTCATGCCGAACGATGGTGCCTAAGTGCGGACTGTTGCGGAACGGATGGTATGCAGCACGATGGTGCCTAAGTTGCGGACTTATGGGGAACGAGTGTGCCTAAGTTGCTGACTTATGCGCAACGTTAGTGCCTAGGTTGCGGACTCATGCGGAACGATGGTGCCTAAGTGCGGACTGTTGCGGAACGGATGGTATGCAGCACGATGGTGCCTAAGTTGCGGACTTATGCGGAACGATGGTGCCTAAGTTGCGGACTTATGCAGCACGATGGTGCCTAAGTTGCGGACTTATGGGGAACGAGTGTGCCTAAGTTGCTGACTTATGCGGAACGTTAGTGCCTAGGTTGCGGACTCATGCGGAACGATGGTGCCTAAGTGCGGACTGTTGCGGAACGGATGGTATGCAGCACGATGGTGCCTAAGTTGCGGACTTATGCGGAACGATGGTGCCTAAGTTGCGGACTTATGCAGAACGATGGTGCCTACTTTGCGGGCTTATGGGGAACGAGTGTGCCTAAGTTGCTGACTTATGCGGAACGAGTGTGCCTAAGTAGCGGACTTGTGCGGAACGAGTGTGCCTAAGTAGCGGACTTGTGCGGAACGAGCGTGCCTAAGTGCCGGACTTGTGCGGAACGAGCGTGCCTACGTTGCGGGCATATGCGGAACGAGTGTGCCTACGTTGCGGGCATATGCGGAACGAGTGTGCCTACGTTGCGGGCATATGCGGAACGAGTGTGCCTAAGTTGCGGACTCATGCGGAACGAGTGTGCCTAAGTTGCGGACTCATGCGGAACGAGTGTGCCTAAGTAGCGGACTTGTGCGGAACGAGCGTGCCTAAGTGCCGGACTTGTGCGGAACTAGCGTGCCTATGTTGCGGACTTATGCGGAACGATGGTGCCTACGTTGCGGGCATATGCGGAACGAGTGTGCCTAAGTTGAGGACTCATGCAGGACGATGGTGCCTAAGTTGCGCAACGAGGGTGCCTAAGTTGCGGACAGTTGCGGACTTATGCGGAGCAAGGGTGCCTAACTTGCGGACAGTTGCGGAACGAGTGTGCCTAAGTTGCGCAACGAGGGTGCCTAAGTTGCGGACAGTTGCGGACTCATGCGGAGCAAGGGTGCCTAACTTGCGGACAGTTGCGGAACGAGTGTGCCGAAGTTGCGGACTTGTGCGGAACAAGGGTGCCTAAGTTGCGGACTTATGCGGAACGAGTGTGCCTACGTTGCGGGCATATGCGGAACGAGTGTGCCTACGTTGCGGGCATATGCGGAACGAGTGTGCCTAAGTTGCGGACTCATGCGGAACGAGGGTGCCTAAGTTGCGGACTCATGCGGTACGAGGGTGCCTAAGTTGCGGACTCATGCGGTACGAGGGTGCTAAGTTGCGGACTCATGCGGTACGAGGGTGCCTAAGTTGCGGACTCATGCGGTACGAGGGTGCCTAAGTTGCGGACTCATGCGGTACGAGGGTGCCTAAGTTGCGGACTCATGCGGTACGAGGGTGCCTAAGTTGCGGACTTATGCGGAACAAGGGTGCCGAGGTTGCGGAATTATGCGGTACGAGTGTACCCAAGTTGCGGACTTGTGCGGAACGAGGGTGCCCAAGTTGCGGACTTATGCGGAACGAGGGTGCCGAGGTTACGGAATTATGCGGTACGAGGGTGCCGAGGTTGCGGACTTATGCGGTACGAGGGTGCCCAAGTTGCGGAATTATGCGGTACGAGGGTGCCGAGGTTGCGGACTTATGCGGTACGAGGGTGCCCAAGTTGCGGAATTATGCGGTACGAGGGTGCCGAGGTTGCGGACTTATGCGGTACGAGGGTGCCCAAGTTGCGGAATTATGCGGTACGAGGGTGCCGAGGTTGCGGACTTATGCGGTACGAGGGTGCCCAAGTTGCGGACTTATGCGGAACGAGGGTGCCGAGGTTGCGGCATTATGCGGTACGAGGGTGCCCAAGTTGCGGACTTGTGCGGAACGAGGGTGCCCAAGTTGCGGACTTATGCGGAACGAGGGTGCCGAGGTTACGGAATTATGCGGTACGAGGGTGCCGAGGTTGCGGACTTATGCGGTACGAGGGTGCCCAAGTTGCGGAATTATGCGGTACGAGGGTGCCGAGGTTGCGGACTTA
>NW_017618014.1:0-2500 GCF_001879475.1 Ipomoea nil | reverse complement strand
CAAGTTGCGGACTTATGCGGAACGGGTGTGCCGAGGTTGCGGAAAGTTGCGGTACGGGTGTGCCGAGGTTGCGGAAAGTTGCGGTACGAGGGTGCCGAGGTTGCGGAAAGTTGCGGTACGAGGGTGCCGAGGTTGCGGAAAGTTGCGGTACGAGGGTGCCCAAGTTGCGGACTTATGCGGAACGGGGGTGCCGAGGTTGCGGACTTATGCGGAACGAGGGCGCCCAAATTGCGCACAGTTGCGGACGGATGCGGAAAATATCACGCAACAGAGGTTTACCCGCCTGCCACCCCAGTACTTTTACGACGGTTCTGTGTTATGCCTTGGCCTATGTCGTTTTACGTCGTTCTCGTGCCAAAATGGCATATACATTTGTTTTAGAGCTTATTGTACTATTTAATTAGTGAGGCAAACGATATGCCATATATTCCTCTCACATTCCCAACAATCCCAAGTACTTGGCTAAGTCAGACAAGGAACTTTGCGGACAGCTGGGCATAAATTTGGACATCGTCGTTTTCAATGAAATAATCATCCAAACGCTTTGAAATTTACCAAGCATTGTTAAAATGCTCTAAACTAAAGGACCATGCAATAACATTTGAAAAAAAATGCACGGAACCACCCGAAATGACCGTGTGATTTACGGGACAAACCGTGTCTACTGCTGTCACTGGGGTTTTTTTTTTTTTAACTACTATAGGGGGGTATGGTAGTTGAGGTGCCGGTCGACTTTTTCGGAACGTGTTGGGACGGGCCCCCTCGTCCCGTAGGCCTCGTACGAGTGTTCCCGCCGCTCGTACGTACTATTGGGGACCGGCATAGACCCATCGGAGTCGCAAGGTGGGGCGGCGCACCGGACGGAGACGGACATGCAAAAAAACATCATTGGCACGTGAATTCGGTCAATCGAGCAAACGTGAATCTGCAATATACCGTCAGTAGGTTGTGAGTTGCCGAGGCACGTGTCCAATCGTCTAGTAAGCTGTTCGTTAACGAATTACGGTGCGCCGTAGGGGCGGAGGGCGGGCGTTCGCAATGAACCCGCCCAGCGTAGCGCAGTGCAGCGTACGTGTCGTCGGGCGTGGGGGTTGACCGACCTCGCAAGAGGATAGAAATATTGTATTGCTCGAGGCCTTTCATTCCTCGAGGGCTTCCTCCACAGCACTCGTTCGACGACACGTCCGGATCTGACCGAGACGGACATGCAAAAAAACGGCCGTGGAACAAGTTGGGCAAAAAAACAACCGTGAATCTGCAATATACCGTCAGTAGGCTTGTAAGTTACCGACACCAGTGTCCACCCGTCTAGTAAGCTGTCCGTTAAAGGATGATTGTGCGCTCTCTACGAATCTGCCCAAGCGCAACGGGCGTTGTCTTAGCGTCGGACTTGGGGCTGACCCACCTCGCAAGAGGTATGGTGTTGTATTGATCGAGGACTTTCACTCCTCGAGGTCTTCCTCCACCCGATGGCGCGACGGACTCACAACCAATGCGTACGGCGAGATGGAAATTCGGTAGTTACCTTCGTAACTATCGACGCGGGCACTGAGGGAGACGGACATGCAAAAAAACGTCGTTGGCGCGGGTTGTCGGTCAATCGAGCAACCGTGAATCTGCAACATACCGTAGTAGGTTGTGAGTTACCGAGACCCGTTTCCAACCGTCTAGTAAGCTGTTCGTTAGAGGATGATTGTGCTCCGGACGGACGTGGGGGCTGACCCACCTCGCAAGAGGTATGGTATTGCATTGATCGAGGGATTCCACTCCTCGAGGGCTTCCTCCACCTCACCCGATGGCGAGACGGACTCACAACCAATGTGAGCGGCGAGATGGGAATTCAAGGGTTACCTTTCGTACCTATCGACGCGGGCGTTCCTGCCGTGACGGCCAGCATCGGTGGGGACTCGTGCACGGATTCGTCCGGGCCGGGTTCCTATCGATCCTCGGCTAAGCGATTGGGGCGTTTTTTGCGACGCGAGACGGTGCGTGAGTGGTTATCGGCGTGTGCGGTCAGGTTGGATCCCTGCTCGAGCAGCGACGTCCTGCCAAGCACGCCTCTTCATACAAGACGACACAAGGGCGCAAGGCCTTGGTCGCACGACGGTTTCCTGTGTTGCATACCTCGCACGGCACTGACGGCTTAACGTATTTGCATTTCGTTGCGCGCTCGTCTTCGCAACACGCGTGGATTTGCGCGGGACGAACGGAGAAGGCATCGCCACGTTCCACGGTCGTTGCGAAATCGTCGCGGCGGCCTTGGCACGAGGGCGACTGTCCGAGCTCTCGGATTCGGTCCACCTTGAGGCAAGGGGCGTCGAGCTCCAATCTGCCCGTCCCGACGCGTTTTGTACGACTCAAACTGTCGCCTCGAGCTAGCCAGCGGTCGTTCTCGTCGCCAATCCCTCGTTCCTAGGAGCGAGTGGGAGACGGGGGCGTACCGTCGGTCTCGTGCAGCGACGTCGTCGAGGAATGCTACCTGGTTGATCCTGCCAGTAGT
>NW_017618013.1:7500-22245 GCF_001879475.1 Ipomoea nil | reverse complement strand
AGGTGTTGTGCTAGTAGATGCATCATCTTTAGTATTACCATCAGCAGTAGTAACACTATCAATAGGCCTGAACTCAAACTCCACCTTATCATCAGTACTCTGCGTCTCACCTGTACTGGAATCTTTTCCAGAAGAAAGTAGTGCATTTTCGTCAAAAGTGATATCTCGACTCAGAATGATTTTCTGAGAATCAGGAGCCATAGACGATACCCTTTTGACTCAGAGGCATAACCAAGGAAAATGCATTTGACAGCTCTCGGGTTTAATTTACCCGTACTGGAATGAGCATAAGCAGGACATCCAAACACTCTTAAGATAGAGTAGTCAACAGGATTACCTGACCAAATTTCCTCTGGAATATTGAAGTCAAGGGATGAATGTGGAGATCTATTCACCAAATAGCAAGCAGTAGAAACGGCCTCGCCAAAATCACGCCGTTTCCATAACCAGCATTAGAGAGCATACAACGAGCTCTTTCCAATAATGTCCTGTTTAGACGTTCGACAACACCATTTTGCTGGGGTTTACCAGGCAAGGTCTTGTGCCTGGCGATTCCATTTGCCGCACAGAAGTCATTGAAATCTGACTCACAGAATTCCAAGCCATTGTCTGTCCTGAGCTTCTTGACCTTTTTCCCTGTCTGAGTCTCAACAAGTATTTTCCACGTCATGAAAATAGAAAATGCCTGATTTTTATGTTTCAGGAAATAGACCCAGACTTTACGAGAAAAGTCATCAATAATAGACATAAAATATCTACAGCCTCCCATAGACTGGAATTTAGTTGGTCCCATAAATCAGAATGTATGTATTCTAATACATCTTTGGTACGGTGTGTAGCAGTAGAGAAACTAACCCTCTTTTTTTCCCAAAAATACAATGCTCACAAAATTGTAATTTACCCGTACCTGAACCACCAAGGAGACCTTTCTTGCTCAGGAGATGCATGCCTTTCTCACTCATATGCCCCAGACGCATATGCCATAGTTGAGTGAGATCCGCATCAGACATCGATGAGGATACCGCTACTGAACCTGTCACAGTACTGCCTTGCAAGATGTACAAGCTTCCGGAACGAGAAGCTTTCAAGAGAATAAGAGAGCCTTTTATGACCTTCAGAACTCCACCTTCAGCTATGTACTTGCACCCCAAAGATTCCAAGGTGCCCAAGGATATCAGATTGCGTTTCAAATCAGGAATATACCGAACATTGATAAGAGTCCTGATAACATTATCATGAGTTTTAATCTGAACACTTCCAATTCCACTAACCTTGCATTGGGTGTCATTACCCAGCAAGACAACACCACATCAACCGGTTCCAGAGAGACGAACCAGTCTTTGTGAGGACACATGTGGAATGTACAACCAGAGTCCAGAATCCACTCGGTTTCGCTCCGTTTGCAACCGGAGCTAACAGATAACAAAACATCGCCTTCTGAATCACTTTCAACAACACTAGCTTCAGCGGACTTCTTTTCTCTCTCTTGCTTGTTTTTCAACTTGAAACATTCAGTCACATCAGGACCATGCTTCTTGCAGTACTTACAGGATTTGTTGGACTTATGTCCTTTGGACTTGGATCTAGAATTTTTTTTGCTACTCCCTGATTCAAGTGAACGACCCTTACAGTCAAGCCTTCACCTTTGTCCTCAGACTTAACATTGTCGAACGTAAGGGTATCACTACTATTACCATACACATAATTTCTTTGAAATGCTTGTATGAATTAGGGAGAGAGACAAGCAATAAAACAGCACGATCCTCATCTTCAATTATGACATCAATATTTTCCAAGTCCAATAAAATAGATTTGAATTCATCTAAGTGAGATTTAATAGAAGTACCTTCCGTCATACGGATTGTGTACAAACGCTCCTTCAGGCGTAGCGTGTTCGTCAGAGTTTTGGCCATGTAAAGCGTATCCAGCTTGGACCATAAATCTGACGCAGTCGTCTCACTTAATACCTCACGTAGAACCTCTTTAGACAGGCACAAGAATGGTTGAACGTGCCTTGTCATCCAGCTCTTCCCAATCTACATCTGTCATTGTAGCCGTTTCTTCTTCTTCCCAGCTAGTGCTTTCTTCAAACCGTTCTGGGTTAGAACGGCTTCCATCTGAACCTTCCAGATAGAAAAGCTAATTTTCCGTCGAACTTCTCGATATCGAACTTGGTAACAGTCGACATCTTCGAAAATAACTCTCAATTAAACCGCTCTGATACCACTTGTTAGGAATATAGCGGAATAATGCGGAAGCGAAGAATTGAAAATTGAGAATTATAGAAGTTAAATAATAGAATAGGGAAATATAAAATGAAGAAATTCTAAAATAACAAATGAATAAATAAATATATATATATATATATAATATATATATATATATATATATATATATATATATATATATATATTATATTATAATATATAGCACGAGATGCAATAAGGAATGTATATTATTATGGACATAAATGAAGATGATAGACCTCAAATGAGCATGAGAATATACTATGTGTATACGTGAGAAGACAATTAAGAGGAAATAAATGAATTCAATTAATTGATGTAAGAATGAGTGATTAACTACAAAGCAATACTGCTATTTATACTCTAAAAGAAGCAAGAAATGCGGTAAATGTGTGGAACCAAAAAAGGAGACTTGCAGTACATGGGAGCAATATGTGGACAATGGGAACACGTTGCATGGTGAGTGGCTGGTTAATTTGAGCCATATTTTAACTATATATATATATATATATATATATATATATATATATATATATATATATATATATATTATTGGTTCCTGTGAGGTCAGGTCTTCCCGTGCGGTCAGTGCGGCATACACCATTAGGTATGCATAAATACACCATACAATGTTCGAAAATACACCAGAATGAAATGTCAAAAAATACACCACAAAAAAAAGTACACCACATATAATGGTGTATTTAGAAACACTGTACGGTGCATTTATGCATACTAATGGTGTATGCCGCACAGACTGCACGGGAAGACCTGACCTCACAGGAACCTGACCCTATATATATATATATATATATATATATATATATATATATATATATATATAGACAGAGAGAGAGAGACTCAAAGAAAATGCAAAAGCGAATTCAAAACTTTAAAGTCAATGGCTGGGGTGTTATGCCACACTTAGGTTACTCTTATAAACCCAAACGCACAGGCTTACAAAGGTTCTAACTACAAACCGTTTACAATGTACAAACGAACCAACAACAGAACAATCTAGGTTCTCTTAGAATCAACTAAATCACCCATTCTAGACAGCGCTCTTGAGAAGCATCTCTAAGCCAACCTGAAATTGTTTTAGAAGAATTAGCGAATAATGCTAAGTAAAACCACTCTAACGCGTAGAGATACATAAGTATACTTTTATACTCAAAATATGTTTTGCAATGGTATGACTACATATATATATATATATATATATATATATATATATATATATATATATATATATATATATATATATATATATATATATATCATACCAACGAACTCAGCTGAAGGATTTCAAAAGATAGATAATCAACAAAGTTCAATTCTAGGGGCTCTAGACCCAATCAATAGAATACTCAAATGACTCCAATTCAAGAAAGTAAATGGGGAATCAACTCAACTCAACTTAGATTCAAGATATCAATACCAAAGCATAAACAGGATACAATTCCAAGAGTGAACACATCAACAAGTTACTGTGGTATATTATATAATTATATATATATATAGCCAAAGGAATCTATATACAATAGCCAAGATGCTCAATATCAATATTAATATCAAATCAATATCCAATCCGAACTCCGATTCAACTTGTACACCAAAAGTCCAACTTGTACACCAGTCCAACCTTATCCATCCAAGTGAAGCCTAAGCTTCTAAAACCAATCCAAATGAAGCATAAGCTTCTTCCACCAATCCAAATGGAAGCATAAGCTTCTTCCACCATCCAATGGAGCATAGCTCTACATTCCACCAATCTAATTGTCGAAGCCCAATAATACAATATAATCAAAGAAGTGTATATATTACATAACCACATGTAGCACACAAGCCATATGGATATCAAGGGACTAGGATTCAAGATAGAATAATGATCCATAAACTAAGCAAAAAGAATGTACCATGTACTCAAATAACTCAAAAAATGCACCAAAGACAGATTAACAATGCACGGGGAATCAAAGGAATGCATTCTGGAAATTAACACTTAAGACATTACGGTCAGATGTCACGGGAAAAGGAAGCCCGCCACACTCTACCACACGAGGGAAACGGGTGTGTGCAATCGGGCAAAGAATTTCCGTCGCACACCCCTACAAGACACCTTCCGGGTGTCGCTCACGGGCATCTCATGTTCGCGAAACATGCTCGCAAGGCCAAATTTACAACAGAAACAGTACGAAGCAGACTACACAACAACAATGCTATTTCATCACAACAAGCGCTAAAACACATCAAAAAGACTATTCCAACAACACTAGAATGCCAACAAATCATAGGACATCAAAGATAGACATCATAGCTCAAGATTAACACCAAGAACACTCAAAACAATGCTCATATCAAGATATAACATCAAGAATATACCCGAGGAATTCCAAGAACATCAAGACCATTTATATAAATTGGAAATAGGTTTTGATGGATATGGAGTTTACCTTTTAAGCTAGCAAACCAATCCTCAAACACCCAGCATCAACCTAGCAACTTATCTCCATCTTGAACCTCTAGGAATCCCAAAACTCCAATGTAGGAAGAATAAGAACATGCATTAAAGACTATGAAATGTGAAGGGAAAATGCAAGGTGAAAGATGATCTTACTTTATTTTGGTGGAAAGATTCATAAAAGAGTAATCTTGGTAGAGTTTTCTTTTGAAGAAGATGAAGGAGATTTTCTTGTACTTTGAGGGGAAAATGGCGTGAAAGAGTAGTATGGTGTAGTAGGGAGGAAGACAAAGTATTGGGATATTATTTGTAGGGAAAATGGCGTGAAAGAGTAGTATGGTCAGAGTATTGATTGTCGCGATTCAATTATTGTAATTATCCGGAATCTTGGATCTTAAATTTTGATACCCTATTTGGTTTTTGCATGAAAAAAAAAAAAAAAAAAAAAAAAAACACATCTTTTGATATTAGAATAACAAATAAAACACGAAAAATTTAGAATAAATCCTTTCTGGGATCTCAGGGTGTGAGAATAAGATATTCAATTTTGGTGCTTGGTTTGGAAATAAATAATTTTGATGTTTTTTTTTTTTTTTTTTTTTTTTTGGTAATATTCTGTGAAGTTAGGTTTTTATTTTTGTAAGTTTGTGTATGGAAAAACAAGGCAGAGGGTATTAATTACATAAAATAATGATTTAAAATGTTGTGAGCTTTATGTTCTTAAACTGGGACATTAGATTGTCCTGTTAATTGCAAATAGTGTATTTCATTCTTTAAACTTCAATTGAATGTATATATAGTTCATCATTTGTTAAGCTATTAGGCAATCTTGATTATCATATTAACTTTTCTGCTAATATGAAAGAGAGGGCATGGTGAACAGAAATGAAAGAGAGGCAAGAGTGGTGATGATAGAGCCTCCAGAAAGAGTGTCAGGACCAACTAAAAGCTACTAGAAGAAGTGTTGCCACTGTTGAAATCTTTAGGCTGAATTCTAAAATTGTTTTCTGTATAATTATTTGTTATTTTTTTTCTTTACAAATTAAAATGGCGAAATGCATTGGATCAAGCTATTAATTTTAATGGCAATTTAGTAAATACTTTGAATTATTTTTTAAAGAATTCCGACGTGTTTTAATTTTTCCGGTGACCGGAGTGATTAAATTTGGTAGTAAAACAATAGTTGTGGGATGAGTACACTTTTGGTAGGAATTAAACATGTGGATCAAAATTATCATTTTGCTAATACTCAGACTAAAATTGATGAGGATTGCGTTTAGGTGCGAATTAAGTGCCCACTCATGAGAGGAATGAGAATGCATGTCATCCGTTCATGTGTTCAGATCTAACGGATGAGAAACACTTTTTTTTTTAAATAAAAAAAAAAACACGGTGGTATTTTCGTAAATAATTTAACATCGAAGTGCAAGTAAAATTTATTAAGTGCAAGTAGCAGTTTCATATAGTGCACCTCAGTGAATGTAAAATGTAGAGTTAAATCCACTTTTGGTCCTACATTTATTGCGCATTCGACACATTTTGCACGCTTTTATTAATTTTGACAGATTTTGCCCGCTTTTATTAATTTTGCCACATTTTGTCCAAACTGGAACAAAAAAATGTCGGTAGCAGTTGTTTCTTAAAATGAATGGTTCATTTTATTTTGATTTTAGTATTTTTTTTAATGATTTTCCTTATTTACCCTCTATTATATTATTTTCTTCACTTAAATAACCCTAAATTCCGTTAGTATAAACTTTTGTAACGGAATATTCCGTTAATTTTTTTTTTTTGAAAGCATTCCGTTAACTATTTATTATTCTTAACATATATACACATTAATTTATATAAGAAAAGGTCTTAGGTTCGAACTCCATCCCAATGAGAGTTGGCATAATTGTTAAACATATATTATGAATATGTTAAAATATATAATATAAAATATAACATAAATTTTGGTAAAATAATTAGCCCGACTAAATACACAGCATTCAAAAGTTGAGCATCAAAGATTGCAAATCATGAACTTTAAAAATCATTTGATTTTCATGATTTTTTTTTTAAAAAAAATTAGGTTAAGTTGTTGCTGTTTTTTTTTTAATTTAAATAATAATAATAATAATAATAATAATAATAATAATAATAATAATAATATTATTATTATTATTATTATTATTATTATTATTATTATTATTATTATTATTTAGAACCAAACTTAAATATTTCAATTATGCTTTTGCATTATTGGAATGATTTAGGTCATTATGGTATTACTATTTTTTATATTTTTTTTATAATGGTACAATTGTACATTACTTTATAAATATTATACTATTATTTTTTTATTGGACAAAATTGTTCTTACATCATTTCTCATCCCTGGGTGCCTAACTACAAAGTTGTTGATCATAAATACAATTACACATAGACTCTAAAACGGTAGGATCATTTTCCAAATAATTGACAATGTTAACATGCATCCTACTAGCTCCAATTGAACAAGTTTACACATTAAAATTTTATCAATGCATGAAAACCTCTAAAGAAATTTGTAAGTTAACTTTTACTATATCATTATAACAATATCTATTGTAACCATATATTTTGAATTATTTATTATCATCCCCTATTGACAACAATTGTAGCAATTGTCATTGACAAACTCTTAAAACAAATTGTCTCAACAAGGAATGAAAATTTAAAAAAATAATCATTGATTTCATTATTGTTGATGAAAGGTATGTACGACATTTTATTACTCTTATTAAATTAAATAAAATAGTAGCTACAATAAAAAATAATACATATGCATTTAATTAATTTAGAATTAGATGTCTATAATGACTTATTTTTAAAAAAATATTCATTATAGAAAAATTTAAAAGAAATATAATTTTATTAGTTATATTATCTTTATTTTTTACAATTCAAAGATTTCTTACTGTTGGTTTTTGGGTTTTCGGGCCCAAGGAGGTCCAACACAACCTTTGATTGGTGGATTCACCTTTCTCAAAAAGTGATCACAAAGATGGATAATCGAGTATCTAGGAAGTTTGTGTTGGTTTATTCTCTGGGCATGGACTCGCCCCTCTTACAAGTGTGGAGGGGCCTTTATATAGTAGGTTCCTCTCCAGACGAATTGAAGCACATTAAACATCGCCTTCAAGGCTAATTACACTATAAGACCGTTCAGTCGCTGTTACTGAGTCGGCCAACGGCGCTTTGGCCCTCTAACGGCCCGTTTGATCGAGTCCTCTTGAATGCCGCATTGAGTGCTCCCTCAACGGCTCTTAGACCGACTTGAATGCCTCTTACTGGCTCCTGGGCCGAGTTTCCTTTCGTACTTGGGCCTGGGCCGACTCTTGGACTCGGCCCAGGCCACCATCGGGCTTCTTCTTTTACTAACCATCATCTGCTGTCTTGGGCCCCTTCTCTCTTGGGCCCTTCTTCTTGGGCCGGGGTCCTCACCCCATCAACTAGTCCCTCACTTTCTCATACCCGGGCCACTAATCCGGGTTTGGGAAAGTAGTAACTGTCCATCTTCTCCTTCATCGGATCCCGTCTTTAAAGAGACCTCATAACGTCCGGATCCTCTGCTATCTTCCCGAATTCAGCGGAGCCGTTTGGATTGTCCCTGCTCCGCATGGGTCCTTTAAATAGCCTCTTATCTTCTACGTCCCTTCTCACTTGATCAACCATGGGTCGCTCGCCTCTGAAGGGAAAGTGGATCGACTTTGGGTCTCCTCGACGCCGTCTTCCTTCCAAGCGGACTCGACCTGAGAGGGAGAATAAGAAGAAGGCTCCTTGCCCGTCTTCTCAGAGGTCCCCCTCCGGTGCTACTTCCTCCATTCAACAGCCACCGACCTCGATTCGTACGGAGAATGCTCCGACTTCACTCAGTCCGCCGCCTCCGGGTACTGCCAGGGTGACTGCTCAGGATGGATCTTTTGTGGAGGTGGCCGTCCCTGAACAGTTGACCTTTCGTATGACCTTTTCCATTCCGCTTGATGACCTGGACAGGCCGGCTACGGGCCTGATGAATGACGCCGACTTCGCTCGATACCTGGAGATGTATCCTGATGACGAGGAGCCGGTGGTGTTGCCAATCATGCCAGCCTTCTGGGATACTTTCTGTCCGTCTCCCACTAGGCTGCCCGGGGAGGCGTTCTTTGGGAGCGACTCCTCTTCACCCGGCGAGTGATGGCTTTGGTCGAGATTGGTTTCCATATTACCGAGTGGGGCTGCGTAGGAGCATTTTTTGTTTATTCGTGATGTAATAAGCTCCTTATCTTGTGTATTTCTCCTCTCTTATAATAAAATTAGGTTTCCCTCTTGGAGGGCTTCATTTATTAATTCTTTGGATATCCATCCTGGTTCTCCGGCCGACTCGCCCTAGAGTCGGCCACATTGTGAGGCCCTTTTCAGTCTGACGCCTGCAAATATTCCCCGTATCCTGGGTGAATCTGCCCTTTTCAGTTCAGCGTGCGAATTTCACTCCTTTCGAGAGGATTTGACGGAACTCCCTCTTGACAAAGATTCTGGCCTCCCGTCTGTTATGGCCTGATTATGGCAGTTTTACTATCAGCTCCGTGATTTCCGCCTAGATATTCGCCCTTCTGAGGCTATATAAAGGCATCTCATGCTAGTGATTCATACCACTTCTGTTCATAGACCTTTGATCATGAGCTACAGAGTCGGCGATCGTCGCTTCTCCATTCGCAACAAGGAGCATGCGCGCCTGGAAGAGCTAAGGCAGAAAAGGCTGGCCAACGGTGGACGTCTGGTGGCGACTCAAGCTCTAATCCTATCGTGGTGTCCCAGATATGCTGGACTTGGCCCCCGTGGAACCGGCTGATGGCAAGGTGGAACCAGTGGTGAACGATCCGGGCCCGGAGGAGGAGGAGGTATGGGAGGTTCCTCCTCTTTTTGGCGTAGCCATGTCTCCGAGTGCCTTGGAGAGGCCCTTGCAGATGATTAATGACGGGAAGCCGGCCGTGTATCTAGACAAGGTGTCGGAGCCTCAGCCGAGTCCTCCACCTTTCCGCCCTCAGTACTTCTTGGAATTTTTGTGTCAGCCGAGTCCTCCACCTGACGACGTCGAAGGGCCGTTGGTTTTGTGTCAATTAAGATTTGGCTCTTGTGGGAATTTTTTTAATTGGTTTTGCCTGGTCGAGGTGTTACCGTATATTCCTGCCAGCAGAGCATGTTAGCACTGCCACCCATTATGATGGGTGTCTAGAGGTGTTAATGGCAGGTGGTGGGGACTGTTTTTGCTCTGTTCGGTGCTGCGAACTTTCCCCTAGCCATTTCCGTTTGACGAATGTCGGTGGTGGTGCCGTTGGTCGTCCCGATTGGCATCCTGGGCCGTAGCACCGTTGGAGTGGTGATTTTGTCGTTTGCTTACGGTAATGCAGCGCCGTCGAGCCATTGTCTGAGATGATGGGTTTGCGATTTCGTTTTCCATAAGCGTCTTCATTGAGGGTTGCCAATATGTCTTCGTTGGAGTGGCTGCCCACCGGCGTCTGCATGAAGTCTGGTTAGCTACTAGTCTTTTGCCGTCGTTTTCGGCGGGCAGCAGACGGGTTGAGAAGCTCTGGACGAAGGCGATACAGACGTTGCGCTATTACCACTGCTGGAAATTATGGAATTTCCGACCACCTGAAAGTGATCTTAAATCAAATTGAAAGCCTTGTTCCGACCACTTTTGGTTTTCGGAAAAATCATTGTTGCTATTTCCGACCACTTTTTGCTTTCGACTTGATTTAAGATAACTTTCATGTGGTCGAAAATTTCATAATTTTCAGCAGTGTACTACTCCATTAATGATCTTCAATATTAAGCTTTTCGCACTTCCTCATAGAATTGGTACTTCAATTGATTACCATTATTATTGTTTATTTTGGAGCCATTATTCCGGAAATCCCGTCCTTGTGTTTCTTGTCCTTAATTAAAGGGTGTAGTTTTTCAAATTGGTTAGGATTGTATTGCTTCCTGGTATTTGCAGTATGTTTTAGAAAATTACCATGATTGTGCTAATTTCTTTAATTATGGTGATAAAAAGTTTCGTCTAAACCTTTTTTTTTTAATATGCCTTTATGCGGACTTGTTACACGGCTTAAGTTTTAAGTATTAAAATTTCCCCAAAAATGTTTTAAAGGCTTGCGGTTTCAGCAATTGCTTTTCCATTTTAAATCACTTAATGGTTATAATATAATATTATGTGATTATCCTGGCTCTTCATTGCAATTATGGAATTTTGCTATTTGTCATGATTTGATAATATTTTTAATATGGAGTGTGATTTTGAATCACAGTTCCGAAAAAGCATATGGTTATGACAATTGAATATTATTTTATTATTGTCATAATAATTTAGATTATGATTTTAACAATCATATTTTGAAAGTCATTTGAATTTTCTTGTCCAAAACTTTTATGGTAATAATGATGATATTATGTAATATTTAATAATAATGATGATTATCATTATTATAATTAAATGTTGTTCGGTTACAATTAAGAAAATTGATAATTCCGTTATTACTGTTACGTACTAATTATTAGAATTATTATAGTAATAACAATTATTGGTTTTTGAACCGATGGATCAATGTTTTGTGCCAAACTGCCGCCAAACAATACCGCCGAATGCTCAGCATACGAGGGTACCATTAAATAATAAATATAATAGTCACATACCGCCGAACTCATGAGCAAAGCTCAAGTCACATCACCACCAATTTCATTCATAGTCACACATAGTCATCATCAAGAGGATTGAGGCTCATCAATGATTGAGCATCTCCCGCCATGTCATTGACCTCATTTTCCCCCCTCTCCTGCCAAACATTGAAAATCAAAAAATATTTTCGAGAAGTCATTTTCGGGTTTCGAAACGCACCCTAATTGTTTACTATTTGAACACAGAGTTCATCAATGACTTTGAACGCGATTAACTCAGCTTAACACAAATTGTACGCGTATAAAACTGCCTAAATACACTTAAGGAAAATATATGAAATGATGTTTATACATACATATATATATATATATATATATATATATATATATATATATATATATATATATATATATATATATATATATATATAAAGAGAGAGAGAGAGATGTTATAGAGATATTACAAATGATCCAAGAATGAGAACCCCAGGATCCAAGAAGGCAACCTAGACGAAGAAAGTGACCCGAGCCCAAAGAAGGCGATCGAGACCAAGGTGGTCCGGGCCAAGCAATTAATGCAATCCGGACCAAGGCAATTCTGACCTATGTATGCGACCTAGCCACATGGGACCGACCCAGGGCTTCCAACTAGGCTTTAACCCGTTCCCACGGCTTACCCTGAGTTAGGGGTGATTGTTCCTGTTCCGGTTCCGCAAATGACCAAACCGGAAATGGAACCTTATAGTACGGTTCCGGTTTATGAACCAACGGTTCTGATTGGAACCGTCGGTTCTAACCGAATTTAAAAAAAAAAAAAAAAAAAAAATAAGAAAGTGAAAAAGTGAGACCATTGCCTCTTTGGCCTTTGCGCCACTGCCCACTGCCCAATGTGGCAGTGAGGTAGTATGCTGCAAGCCTATGCCCTGCTGCCATCATTTTAAATTATTTCTTTTTTTTTTTTTCGGTTTGGAACCGGAACCGTCTGGTTCCGGTTCCTTTATTTCACAAAACTTAATCGGAACCTTATTGGTTCCAGTTAGGAATCGGAACCATACAAACGGTTCCGGTTATTACAGTGATGATTACGGCTCGAATCGCCGTGGTCACCCCTACCCTGAGTTTAGCTAAGTTTGCTATACTTTTCTTGTATAAATAGCTCATGTCATAACTTAGATAAATCATGTTCTATTCTTACAAAACTCTTGTAACGTTATTTTATTAATCCACTCAATATTATTATTACAATTATCTCTTGATCTTTTACTATTTTACCCCATTAATTTATGCAAATTTATTGATTCATCCATATCATGGGTCATTTTGTTCTATCAAGATGAATTAAATCATATAAGGAAGTTAATTCATAAAATCCATAAGGAAATTAAATAAAGGAGGATAATATATATACGAAGCTCCCGATTTGCATTTACGGAAATTAGAATGGAAATCTGCCTAAATGCAATTAATGTGATTATAATGGAATTACATTGTGAATTTGTGATGGATTTATGAAACCACTTTACATCATGAAACCACTTTACAAAAAGGGGATAGGAAAATTATAATAATATTATTGTTACTAATTGGAGCCTTTAAGTTCAAAAGATTATATACGACTCGAGATTATAATTAAGGAATAGATAAATAATAAATAAAGGAGCCCAAATAAGGAGCTAGGAATAAAGGCAAATTAATTGACCATGAATAAATGTGTATTTCTAATATGTTGAATGTACATTATTTGTGTACTAAACGTTTATTATTTGATAGTATATACCAAATAATGTATCTTTAAAAAATGTATCTTTAGTATAATAAAAAGGTACTTTATGTAACCGAACCCAAGTGTCAATATTAGAAGTCATGATAACACGGGGCGCCGTTGACATGATGGAGAGCGCTCGACGCCCACTAGCCACACTATTGTAGCTCGAGGAGTTCAGGAGACCCTTTTTTTCGGCCGGTAGGGACCACTGGCCTTGAGACCGCCCCCCGCCCATTAGCGGTAAGTTGGTAAACCCCATGGGTCAACCTACCCCTCTATACTCAACATATATTCCACCCCCCCCCCCTCCCCCCTTCACACTCTCTCTGTATCGCCTCACACCCAAGTCCGTAATGGATGGGTAGTTAATATTATAGCCCAAAGTCACAACCCTTTACACTAAAATGCAATGAAATTTAACTTAGAAACATTTCTATCTTACCTGTGTTGCATTCACACAAATCTATAGTTCACCAAACATGGCTAGGAAAATACTTCACAAAGCTCATACACAAATGATACAATAAAAAATTAATACTATTTTATACTTAATTCAACACGATTATAAAGCCATTGATGAACTCTAAATCAACCCATCAAAAAGCAAAATTTTCTTCCTCCAACATGACATGAACAATTAATTTACAGACCCGTCATGGTGAAACAAGGGTGTCCACATAACTAGTAACCATATAACCAAGATCATAGGGGATATTAAAATTCTTACCCCTTCTAGCGTTTGGTCTATGGAGCTTCAACTGATGCCCAACCATCATTAGAATATCACCATTTTCCGAAACATGTACAATTGCGAGTTTAGCATTACACAGAGCCATGTATGCCGTGTTCTCTGAACCCCGGGGAAGTGGATGATGAACTGGTAAGTTTGAAATGCAGACTAGTTTAGTCCATGATTCTTCAACTCCAAACTCATTCATCACCCAAACTTCCATTTGACGTTTGAGATGAAAACCTGCAAAAAGCAATCCTCTTGACTCACCTACACAAATGGCAGCCCCATGTTCATGGCTGGGTAACGCTATAGCTTTGGCTGTTTCGGTGGTTAAATTAAAAGAAATTATATTCCAATTCCAGTCACTGTCATCTAAGTTGTTGTTGCACCAATTGAGACTACCGCTCACAAACACAGCAATTCTGGGATAAACAAACCCACTACTAAATCCTCTATCACATCTTTTCCATGTCCCAAGCTTAAAACTATACACCAAAACCACATATTCATCATCACCATTATTGTCACCATAATAAGCATAAACAACCTTGTAGTCGTCATTATGCATGTCGTATCCAAATCCAAATATGCTTATGTAGCTGAACTGCCATACGTCTGGGATTGTCTTGACGTTTCCATTTAATGAAGGGTTCCAAATCATTATTTGATACGGTTTAGCACGAAAGCAAAAGAGCCCATTGCAAGAACCCAAAAATTCAAAACCATCTTTAGGGATTAAGACTGAGCGGTCAATTGTAATAAACTTTCGAAATGATGATTGCTTATTTTCTGTAATAGAAAACAAGGACATATAGCTAATACGATTTACACTGCTATATGTCATGACCTTAATATCCTT
>NW_017618013.1:0-5000 GCF_001879475.1 Ipomoea nil | reverse complement strand
GGCCGGGATGTGCCATGAAATTTTGAACCACATCATCACATGACTCCATGTATGAAACCTTTGTATGATCACACGTGGTTTACCCCAAGCGGTACATAGGCACTACTATATGTTGGCATGCTCATGCTTGTGTGCAAGGCAAATAGCATAGTGTAGGCTCATCGCGCAAAGCACATAACCCCTGTGTAAGGTTTGCGACATGGCTACACCTCTAGCCTTATCTCATGCCCCACATTCTACCAGATTAACGATAACCACATCCTAATTAAGAGCATGAACAACCTGAGAAAAATAGGGAGAAATACCTAATTCACGATGTCATCCAAAATGCGTTAGAATTAAAGATCTTTCGACCTTAGAATTAGAGCAAGAGATTGCCCCACTTTTATGACGCCTCAATCCCAAACTCTTAAACTCAAAGGCATTCTTGGGTCCCACTTTTCCCCCTTATGCAAAATCTACATAACCAGCACTTAGGAAAGGGATTAATCGCTATCCAAACTCCATACGGAACTACTCACACTTCAAAAAGAAGAACAAGTTAAAAGCACAAATGAATATTAAGAACATTATTGTAGAGGAAATAAAAGAAAGAGTATGGAAAAGCTTCTCTATGTAGATGCAATGTTGAGGTTGAATTCGACTTCGATCCGAGATTAAAAGATTGAAAAATGTGTTGATTAAATGTAATCTAAGCTAGTCTAAACTTAAAAGATGAAAGGAACAAAAGGGAACCCGATTGAAACTATCTAGCGTTCGTCTCCCCAAAATACAACATAGAACATGTTTAAATACTGTTCAGATTACCCATAGTGGCACAACCAAGGCCATGGTCGTGCCTAATTCGGCCTATAATGAAGTGCACATTGCCTCCATTTGGCATGACCTAAAGCATGGTTTGTGTAAAATCTTTCAAGAACGGCCTTGACCTGGTGGCCATGCTAATTCTCCTAGTGTGCTCCTCGTTCTTCGTTTGTTGCTCCATTCTTGAACGGGTTCTTTAACTCCAAAATTGACCGGAAATGCCCCAAAATACTTTCCTCTTTAATTTTTGTGAATAAATGTGCCTAAGACAATAAAGCAAACAAATAAGTCTCAATACACACATGATTCGGGGAACTTTATATTATGCACAAAATAGGCTAAAGTATGGAGTAAAATATAATAAAGAATATGTTTTATCAGTATGCGTACAATGGAAGAGGCAGTCTACAACATAATTAGAGATGAAATGCACTCTAAAATTTATAACTTTAGTCCCTTAGAAGAATTCTTGATCCAAAAAGTTTCTATGTTGAACAAGAAGAAAACAGCTAAAGAATAAGGGCCTTCTATCCATGACGATGACGGAGATAATTATGATCAGTGAAATCTAGAAGCTACCAACCATCTCTCCAGAGCTCAACATGAGTCAAGCCTAACTGTGGTGCCTGGACAGTCTTCCATGTCAATGGTTGAAGGGGCCACAAGCTGAAGTTACTCTGGAAGGAATTGAATAGAGAGATCAGAAGAAGTTGGTCCGAAAGGAATAGTTGTTCCAACAGTTGTTCCGGAAGGAGTGGAGAAATCATAAGAAGTTGGAGCCACTGTTGAAATTTCGGAGGCAAAGGAGAAGAACAACCAGAAGAAAATGTTCAAATCTCATCCAATAACATTTTCGATGAGAGCAAATTTGCCAATGACTCTATCAACCTGGTGATTGACTAACTAGAAGGAACTAAGAGAGGTGTAGAAGAACCTAAGTTTCCCAAGGTTGTGGATAAAGTTGTATAGGGTACTGAACCAATAAAAAGGGCTAAATTAGAGAAACCCCTATACCAGAACTTAACGGGAATGTTCTTGATGTTCCAATGGTAGAAAGGTATTGGAGGAGAAGTTGGTACCCAATAAGAACCTATGAGGAACAAGCTACAGAGAGTTGTGAAAAATATCTTCATTGTTTGTTGGACAAAAGAAAGAGCTTACATGCAGGAAGATGGTTACCCTCGTCCCTTATCAGTCCTCTAACAACCCCCGGTAAGCTGGAGCGTGTAGGTCTTGAATGCCCAGCTTTGAGACTAACAATTGATAAGGAGAAACTGGAAGGAATTTTGTAAACCCGTCAGTTGCCTGGTTGGATGATGAAACAGATAGTAACTTGACGAGCCCTTGAGTGACTTTCTCACGAACCACATGGCAAACGATTTCTATGTGCTTCGTTCGTTCGTGGAAAACGTGGTTCTCGGCGATGGCAATCGCGGACTTGTTGTCGCAAAATAATGTGGCTGCTCTATCTGTCTGAACATGCAAGTCTATCAATAAGGAGTCGAGCCACTGGATACAGTAGCTTGTTTTTTGTTTTTTTTTTTTTAATTTCCAAGACACAGAGTAGAGCCAAAGAACACCCAATCGGAATCTGAGAAGGCGTTAAGCTGCCGGATACTGTTGGTTGGATAGAACAGCCCTTGGCCTGGAGCACCTTTGATATAGCAGAGGACACGGTGAGCCACCATCAAATGTTTGTCAGTAGGGCTGTCAATGAATTGACTTAACTTTTGGACAGGAAAGCTTATATCTGGCCGTGTTGCTGTGAGGTAGAGTAATCAGCCTACCAACCTTCTGTAACAAGCTAACATCATCAAGAATATTTCCATCATCATGTGTTAAGCGATGGCCTAGGACCATGGGAGTTTTAGCAGGCTTGTGGTCATGGAAGCCAGCTTCATTCAAGATATCCAGAGTATACTTCCGCTGACAGAGATTGAACCAGGAGTCACACATTCTAGCCTCGATTCCCAGAAAATACCCAAGGTTATGAGATCTTTGATCTTGAAAGCTGTATCAAGGAAAACTTTAAGTTCTTAAATGACATTAATGTCTCCACTTGTTACTAGAATGTCATCCACGTATACTAATAGAGCTATGAACAGTGCGTCGCAACCTTTAGTGAATAGCGAGGGGTCTGACTTAGACTGAGCAATCCAATATGTATTAGCGGTGCCATCAGTTTTGCATTCCATTGTCGGCTGGCTTGTTTGAGTCCGTATAACGAGCGCAATAATCTACACACTTGATTTGGCTTGGTGCCCTGAAAACCTGGAGGCAAAACCGTATAGACCTCCTCTTGCAAATCATCGTGCAAAAATGCGTTATTTATGTCTAACTGATGAATGTGCCAAGCATTAGAGGTGGCTATAGCTAGGAACGTTCGGATGGTGGTTATACGAGCCACCGGAGAGAATGTTTCAATGTAGTCAACCCCGAGTTGTTGCGTATAACCTTTGGCCACCAATCTTGCTTTGTAACGTGATAAGCGTCAAAATATTCTAGTTTTTAACGACATTTCGAAGGTGTTTTATGCATAATTTAGCATTAAAGTCGTGTGCTTTATAGTAATTTACCCTAAAAACGTGATTTAGCATAAAGAAACCTTCACAATTGTACTTTTTATGTGTTTAGGTATTTTCGGATGAGAAAAAGTGGCAAAGAAGGATCAAAAACGTAAAATCCAGAAAAATGTGCACCAAGACACCAGTCACGCCCGAGTCACGGCGTGACGGAGACGTGAAGACGCCCAATCAATCACGCCGCAAGCCACGAACGTGACTAGCTACCTTCCCTATCGCGGTACTAGCTAATCTCACAATGCAATCGGCACACCATCATAATCTGTTTTCTTCCTTATTGTTTCAATCCTTTTTTTCCCAAGCACCTTTGTTCCTACCTTTTTCTGCAACCATCACTTCACCACACTCTACTTTGATCAAGAATTCAAAACTAGATCTACCTCACGTGACCCTTTTCTCAAACTTGCAAGTTATCATTCATTGAGTACGACAACCCGGGAATCTTTATTCCCAACCTTCTTTCCATCCACAGCTATCTATCCCGTCATAACGCTCAACCGTGCCGTCTGCCTTAAGCTTAATTTTGAACACCCATTTGCATCCCATGGGAACCTTTCCATGGGGTAACTCAGTCAACTCCCAAGCAGTGGGAGCCAAAATGGGGCAGTGGGTCAGCTTCCCCACTCACCTCTTCCCATTAATATATATTCATAAATTATGGTTATGATATATGAAATGGTATGGGTTCAAATCCTACCTACAGCGCTTTAATATATTTTTATAACATTTCAAAGTGTTTTAAAAATTTCACCTTACCCAAGTGTTTTAAAATATTTCACCCTACCCAAGTACAATTTTGGCTTCATTCCTAACTATCATATAGTCTATCATAAACATTTATTATAATTTGTTAATGTATTTGAACCGTATTATAGGTGTTTGATATTTTGGAATTAACAATTCTAAAATCATCTTAAATACGCCCCCACTCACTTAATTTTCTGGATCCGCCACTGCTCCCAAGTATTGTTGTCTTGAAGAGCCTTGATTTCGGCATTTATAACTTCCTTCCAATGTTCATGTTTTACGCCTAGATTATATGTTCTAAGTTCAATAGTGGAAATGACTACTATAGAGAATGCTTTATGAACAGGAGTGAGGTGACTGTAAAAGACTACCTTAGAGAGATGATGAGGTCATGATCTGTGTTGCACAATGGCATCACAATAGTAGTCCTGCAATCTTCCTAGGCATTTCGAACTCTATTTGATCGCCTGGGTTGCACGGGGGTATGGACTCACCATCTGTATGTTGAATAATAGGCTTCATTGGGCTAAGAATCTCAGCATCTGTATGCTGAGCACTAGATTCCGTCCTTGGGCTATGAATCTCATCTATTGCTATTTTTGTATTGATTGTTCATTAATTTTCATGCAAGGCACACTGTTAGATGGAGGTAGAACACCATGATACTGCCTTGAACCAGCCTGTTCATAGAATATAGGAATGGAGGTGGAGACATTTGGCAAAGAGGGAGAGAACTGATCTGCCTCTGGTTCCTCAAGGCAGTGATCATTTTTCAAGGGTGGATTTGTCAAGTGTGTCATAGAGGATGTACCCTTTAATATTAGCTGCTTCCCAATGAATACGCATCTCCTACTTCGTGGTGCTATC
>NW_017618012.1:2500-3564 GCF_001879475.1 Ipomoea nil | reverse complement strand
CGGAACGAGGGTGCCGAGGTTGCGGACTTATGCGGGACGAGGCGCCCAAATTGCGCACAGTTGCGGACGGATGCGGAAAATATCACGCAACAGAGGTTTACCCGCCTGCCACCCCAGTACTTTTACGACGGTTCTGTGTTATGCCTTGGCCTATGTCGTTTTACGTCGTTCTCGTGCCAAAATGGCATATACATTTGTTTTAGAGCTTATTGTACTATTTAATTAGTGAGGCAAACGATATGCCATATATTCCTCTCACATTCCCAACAATCCCAAGTACTTGGCTAAGTCAGACAAGGAACTTTGCGGACAGCTGGGCATAAATTTGGACATCGTCGTTTTCAATGAAATAATCATCCAAACGCTTTGAAATTTACCAAGCATTGTTAAAATGCTCTAAACTAAAGGACCATGCAATAACATTTGAAAAAAAATGCACGGAACCACCCGAAATGACCGTGTGATTTACGGACAAACCGTGTCTACTGCTGTCACTGGGGTTTTTTTTTTTTTAACTACTATAGGGGGGTATGGTAGTTGAGGTGCGGTCGACTTTTTTCGGAACGTGTTGGGACGGGCCCCCCTCGTCCCGTAGGCCTCGTACGAGTGTTCCGCCGCTCGTACGTATTATTGGGGACCGGCATAGACCCATCGGAGTCGCAAGGCGGGCGCGGCGCACCGGACGGAGACGGACATGCAAAAAAACATCATTGGCACGTGAATTCGGTCAATCGAGCAAACGTGAATCTGCAATATATACCGTCAGTAGGTTGTGAGTTGCCGAGCACGTGTCCAATCGTCTAGTAAGCTGTTCGTTAACGAATTACGGTGCCGCCGTAGGGCGGAGGCGGGCGTTCTCAATGAACCCGCCCAGCGTAGGCCAGTGCCAGCGTACGTGTCGTCGGGGTGGGGGTTGACCGACCTCGCAAGAGGATAGAAATATTGTATTGCTCGAGGCCTTTCATTCCTCGAGGCTTCCTCCACAGCACTCGTTCGACGACACGTCCGGATCTGACCGAGACGGACATGCAAAAAAACGGCCGTGGAACAAGTTGGGCAAAAAA
>NW_017618011.1:5000-7500 GCF_001879475.1 Ipomoea nil | reverse complement strand
TTACTAGACGATTGGACACGTGCCTCGGCAACTCACAACCTACTGACGGTATATTGCAGATTCACGTTTGCTCGATTGACCGAATTCACGTGCCAATGATGTTTTTTTGCATGTCCGTCTCCGTCCGGTGCGCCGCCCCGCCTTGCGACTCCGATGGGTCTATGCCGGTCCCCAATAATACGTACGAGCGGCGGGAACACTCGTACGAGGCCTACGGGACGAGGGGGGCCCGTCCCAACACGTTCCGAAAAAAGTCGACCGGCACCTCAACTACCATACCCCCCCTATAGTAGTTAAAAAAAAAAAAACCCCAGTGACAGCAGTAGACACGGTTTGTCCCGTAAATCACACGGTCATTTCGGGTGGTTCCGTGCATTTTTTTTCAAATGTTATTGCATGGTCCTTTAGTTTAGAGCATTTTAACAATGCTTGGTAAATTTCAAAGCGTTTGGATGATTATTTCATTGAAAACGACGATGTCCAAATTTATGCCCAGCTGTCCGCAAAGTTCCTTGTCTGACTTAGCCAAGTACTTGGGATTGTTGGGAATGTGAGAGGAATATATGGCATATCGTTTGCCTCACTAATTAAATAGTACAATAAGCTCTAAAACAAATGTATATGCCATTTTGGCACGAGAACGACGTAAAACGACATAGGCCAAGGCATAACACAGAACCGTCGTAAAAGTACTGGGGTGGCAGGCGGGTAAACCTCTGTTGCGTGATATTTTCCGCATCCGTCCGCAACTGTGCGCAATTTGGGCGCCCTCGTTCCGCATAAGTCCGCAACCTCGGCACCCTCGTTCCGCATAAGTCCGCAACCTCGGCACCCCCGTTCCGCATAAGTCCGCAACTTGGGCACCCTCGTACCGCAACTTTCCGCAACCTCGGCACCCTCGTACCGCAACTTTCCGCAACCTCGGCACCCTCGTACCGCAACTTTCCGCAACCTCAGCACACCCGTACCGCAACTTTCCGCAACCTCGGCACACCCGTTCCGCATAAGTCCGCAACCTCGGCACCCCCGTACCGCAATTTTCCGCAACTTGGGCACTCTCGTACCGCATAAGTCCGCAACTTGGGCACCCTCGTACCGCAACTTTCCGCAACCTCGGCACCCCCGTACCGCAATTTTCCGCAACCTCGGCCCACCCGTACCGCAACTTTCCGCAACCTCGGCCCACCCGTACCGCAACTTTCCGCAACCTCGGCACCCCCGTACCGCAATTTTCCGCAACGTCGGCCCACCCGTACCGCAATTTTCCGCAACGTCGGCCCACCCGTACCGCAACTTTCCGCAACCTCGGCACCCCCGTACCGCAACTTTCCGCAACCTCGGCACCCCCGTACCGCAACTTTCCGCAACCTCGGCCCACCCGTACCGCAACTTTCCGCAACCTCGGCACACCCGTACCGCAACTTTCCGCAACCTCGGCACACCCGTACCGCAACTTTCCGCAACCTCGGCACCCTCGTACCGCATAAGTCCGCAACCTCGGCACCCTCGTACCGCATAAGTCCGCAACCTCGGCACCCTCGTACCGCATAAGTCCGCAACCTCGGCACCCTCGTACCGCATAAGTCCGCAACCTCGGCACCCTTGTACCGCATAAGTCCGCAACCTCGGCACCCTCGTTCCGCATAAGTCCGCAACTTGGGCACCCTCGTACCGCAACTTTCCGCAACTTGGGCACTCTCGTACCGCAACTTTCCGCAACTTGGGCACTCTCGTACCGCAACTTTCCGCAACTTGGGCACCCTCGTACCGCAACTTTCCGCAACTTGGGCACCCTCGTACCGCATAATTCCGCAACCTCGGCACCCTCGTTCCGCATAAGTCCGCAACCTCGGCACCCTCGTACCGCATAATTCCGCAACCTCGGCACCCTCGTACCGCATGAGTCCGCAACTTAGGCACCAACGTTGCGCATAAGCCCGCAACTTAGGCACCCTCGTTCCGCATAAGTCCGCAACTTAGGCACCCTCGTACCCCATAAGTCCGCAACTTGGGCACACTCGTTCCGCATGAGCCCGCAACGTAGGCACACTCGTTCCGCACAAGTCCGGCACTTAGGCACACTCGTTCCGCATGAGTCCGCAACTTAGGCACGCTCGTACCCCATAAGTCCGCAACTTGGGCACACTCGTTCCGCATGAGCCCGCAACGTAGGCACACTCGTTCCGCACAAGTCCGGCACTTAGGCACACTCGTTCCGCATGAGTCCGCAACTTAGGCACACTCGTTCCGCATATGCCCGCAACGTAGGCACACTCGTTCCGCATGAGTCCGCAACGTAGGCACGCTACTTCGGCACACTCGTTCCGCACAAGTCCGCAACTTCGGCACACTCGTTCCGCAACTGTCCGCTACTTAGGCACACTCGTTCCGCAACTGTCCGCAACTTAGGCGCACTCGTTCCGCATGAGTCCGCAACTTAGGCACACTCGTTCCGCATATGCCCGCAACGTAGGCACACTCGTTCCGCATATGCCCGCAA
>NW_017618010.1:0-23059 GCF_001879475.1 Ipomoea nil | reverse complement strand
ATTCCTCTTTTAAAGAAATAATATTATTTTCTATTATATATTATATTGAATAATGAGCACAGATCTTTATTCGTGTGAGAGGCCGGATCAAGTTAAAAAATGTAATAAAAATCATAAATAAAGTATCCATTATTTATAAAGGAAATAAAGTATTACATTTTCCATATACTTCTCTTATAAGTATTACATTTTCATCAAATTCGATTTGTTTTACTGGACCGAATCATCTTGTAAAAACTTTAATTGGATTACAAAATTAACGGTTTCAACAATAATTCAATTGATACAACGGGTTAAACAATAATATTGTCATGCATGATTATAAATATTATGCCCGCATGAGCAGCTCAACTTGTTCATAGGAGTAAAGTTTGGAAAGAATGACCAGAGATTATTGAGTCTCACTAGCGATAATGTGGAAGCAATCTCTCACGTAGTAAACTGATTTACAATTATCCTCCCATGCTGGGTCGTTATATCGTGGACCGCGGTGCATAATCAATTATGCCGCGTAGTGTTAACGGAGTGACACTACAGTGTATCTAAACCGACAATGTCTCGCATATTATTTTTATATTATCAAATGAAACTGCAGTTATATCAAAATGATACTGTAGTTGTGGTGAAATGAAACTGCAGTATATATACAATGGAACTGAATAATATTTCACATATTTGAGTGTATATTCTACAATGAAGCTGTAATTATATCAAAATGATCATGTAGTTGTGTTTAATGAAACTATAAGTGTATATAAAATAAAATTAAATAACATTTTCACATATTTGAGTGTATAAATATTGAATAAAACTGTAGTTGTGTTGAACTAAAACTGCAGTGTATACAGGGCCGGTCCTATCAATTTTATAGGCCCAGGGCGTATGAACAAAAATGGCCCTATATTAAAATTAATATATATTTTTATAATTAAAAATTTAAATTAAATAAGGAAAAAAATACTAATGTTGACGTGAAATAAGATTCACAAGTTTTTAATGATTATACATACAAATGAAAGTAATTCTAGATGCATTCTTAAATTTAAAATAGCCAATAACTGCATCAATGTTTCATAAATAAAAAATTATTGTTTATAAAAATAAATAAATAATTTAAAACTAAATGAGCTTATAGAGAATCACATTATTATTATAATAAAAAATAAAGTAATTTTGAATAAAAATTTATAAAACAAACCTTACAAATAAAAGCATAGCAAAAAATCTTAATTATGAGAGTAATAAATCAAAATACTCTAAACGTAATAAAAAATATTTATAATAAAATATGAAACATAATTAATTTGATAAAATAGTTCAAATAAAAAAGACACAATAAATCACACCTCTTCTATATTGATGTCATATTTATAAAATACTTTTTTTCTTTTAGTTAGATCAATTTCAAAATTTTTTTGATTAATTTGAATACGATGATACACAATAGGACTTCTAAACTACATTGACTAAATAATTCATAAAAAACTAAACTAAAATTACTTTTAAAATATTTTCATAACTAAATAACAAAAATATATTACATATACATAAATCAGTATAAAGTTCACAAAATAATACATATTTAAATAAAAGTAGTAAATTACTCGAATATAAATATATTCAAAATTTGATATGAATCACAAATCAATCTATATTATAAATCTCATTATAATTATAAAAAGGTAAAAAAATATCACAAAGTTACAAATTAAATTTTAAAAAAATACAAATTAAAAATTTAAATAAATTTAATAAGTTACAAATTTAATACTATATAACAATAATATCCATAAATTCAATTTTAATACTATATATAATAATATCCCTAAAGAGTAACTGAGTGAGGAAAATCTTAAAGCCAATTCATCACACGCATATAAAGAGACTTGACCCCCAAACCTCACTCATTCAAACAACAAACTCTACCAACTCGGCTGACTTACAACACTTTAACATAATTGTATACTAAATATTATACCAATATCTATAGTATATATAAAAGGTATTGGGATAGGGTGGTGGGCCCCTTCCAAGAGTGGGCCCTGGGCAAGGGCCCAGCCTGCCCTTGCCCAGGGCCGGGTCTGAGTGTATACAAAATGATAAGAATAAAGTTATATTTTTGCTGATTCCGTTTCTTTTCCATTAAATAAGACGGCATCGTTTTGATGCGAGGTGCATAATCGATTATGCACCGCGGTGCACGATATAATTTGACCTAGATGCTCTGTCGAGTCCTTAGGGTTGAGGATTCAACATTTTGGGGAGAATGATTATAAATATTAAATATTATTTTAAAGACCCTTTCAACATATGAACCAGTTCACAATCGCTATGTACGTAGTATTCTGAACTCTGCATGCGGGACTATGGAGTCACGATCACTCATCCATGCGGCCGCATGAAGAAATGTGGAATTGAATTGGGAGAAGACGACAAATAGAAGGTTTGTTCTGTCGGGTCCTCCACGTGTAATTGAATTTCAACATTCAAGTCCTTCTGACTTCAATTCCTTCAATCTCAGATCCATCTAAACAAGTTTGGCAACTAATTAAACTCTTCAAAGTTCTCCGCGCGAGTTTAGCTCACTGGTTCAAAAAGTAGTATTTAAAAGAAGAAATCAAAGTTCAAACTTCGACAATGGCAATGTGCAGATTATATTCAAAGCGGACAGATTCATTGTGCAGATTATATTCAAAGTGGACAGTCCTGTCTGCTGAACCATTGAGTCACCGTGATTTATATCCTTCTACATGTTCTGTCAGGTCGAGATGTGAGGACCCTTGAAAAGTTCAATCTGCTGAACCATTAAGTCACCGTAATTTATATCTTTCTAAATGCTCTGTTGGACGGAGTGTGAGGGACCTTCGAGGTTGAGAATTCAACCTTCTGGGAGAAGTTCTAGGGCATTTGAAGGGCCAAGACTTACTGGGCTGTGTTCATACAAATTATTATATGAAATTAAAGCTGTTCAGACCCATTCAAGTCGTGGCAACATGGCCATGTTACATATAAATATGCTTACTCTTCGCATTTAATTACTCCCACCCACAACAATTCCTTCATTTACTTCACATAATTTCTTAGCCAACAAAAACAATCATGAAGCTTAAAATCGTTACTCTTGGTATTGTGACTGTCATGTATCTGCTTTTTCTTCTGACCACCTACCCTATGATGGAGACAGTAGAGATGTTTATGGAACTGGTGAACAAGAATGGATGATGAAGAATCATCTGATGTTGCCGTCTCCCAATGGTGCTGATCTGAACGAGAAGAATTTTGTAACTACAAAGAAAGGAGGGTTTCAGTCCAAAAAGGAATATCTTTTCTTACAATCTTTGCAGACATGGCGATCTAATTCTGAGCCAGGATCCAACCCCGAGCACAATGCAGTTGGTCCCGCTGGTGAGAAGAACTTTGCAGGATTGGAGTTGAAAAAGAAACGTGTTTTACTACTTTCCCTTCAAAAGCAGGGACCTGTTACTTCTCCCGGACCGAACGAAAGCACAATTCAATTAAGCCTCCACCACCCAATCCAAGCCATAAACACCGCGTCAACACATTCCCTGAAAAGAACTTTGCAAGTTCTGAGTTGAGAAACCAACATGTTTTACTACCTTCCCTTCAAAAGGGGGGACCCGTTACTTCTCCAGGATCCAACCCAGGATACAATTTACCACCCAGTCCAAGTCATAAGCCAGTCAGCACATTCAGTGAAAAGAATTTTGCAAGTTCTGAGTTGAGAAGCCAACATGTTTTACTACCTTCCCTTCAAAAGGGGGGGCCTGCTACTTCTCCCGAACCAAACCGAAGGCACAATTCAATTAAGCCTCCACCACCCAATCCAAGCCATAAACACCCCGTCAGCACATTCACTGAAAAGAACTTTGCAAGTTCTGAGTTGAGAAGCCAACATGTTTTACTACCTTCCCTTCAAAAGGGGGACCTGTTACTTCTCCCAGACCAAACCGAGGGCACAATTCAATTAAGCCTCCACCACCCAATCCAAGCCATAAACACCCCGTCAGCACATTCACTGAAAAGAACTTTGCAAGTTCTGAGTTGAGAAACCAACATGTTTTACTACCTTCCCTTCAAAAGGGGGACCTGTTACTTCTCCAGGATCCAATCCAGGACACAATTTACCACCCAGTCCAAGTCATAAGCCAGTCAGCACATTCAGTGAAAAAAACTTTCCAAGTTCTGAGTTGAGAAGCCAACATGTTTTACTACCTTCCCTTCAAAAGGGGGGACCTGTTACTTCTCCCGGACCAAACCGAGGGCACGATTCAATTAAGCCTCTACCACCCAATCCAAGCCATAACCACCCAGTCAGCACATTCAGTGAAAAGAACTTTGCAAGTTTTGAGTTGAGAAACCAACATGTTTTACTACCTTCCCTTCAGAAGGGGGACCTGTTCCTTCTCCAGGACACAATTTACCACCCAGTCCAAGTCATAAGCCTGTCAGCACATTCAGTGAAAAGAACTTTGCAAGTTCTGAGTTGAGAAGCCAACATGTTTTACTTCCTTCCCTTCAAAAGGGGGATCTGTTACTTCTCCCAGACCAAACCGAGGGCACAATTCAATTAACCCTCCACCACCCAATCCAAGCCATAACCACCCAGTCAGCACATTCAGTGAAAAGAATTTTGCAAGTTCTGAGTTGAGAAACCAACATGTTTTACTACCTTCCCTTCTAAAGGTGGGACCTGTTACTCCTCCAGGACCCAATCCAGGAAACAATTCAGCACCCAGTCCAAGTCATAACCCAGTCAGCACATTCAGTGAAAAGAACTTTGCAAGTTTCGGGTTGAGAAGCCAACATGTTTTACTACCTTCCCTTCAAAAGGGTCCTGCTACTTCTCCAGGACCTAACCCTGGACACCATTCAATTAGTTCAATTCATCATAAGAACTTTGCAGGTTTGAAAATGAGAAAGAACCATATTTCTCTTCCATCTATGAAACTGCGGCCAATTACTCCTCCATGAACAACTCTTGGTCAAAACTCAGGGTGCAACATGCGTACTAAAAAGAACTTTGCAGATAGGAAAATGGCTTCTGCACATCCTCCTCCATTTCCTCTGGTGGTTAGTTGCATCTCTAAAGGCTACTAGCTAATTAAGTTACAGTATTAAATTTCAGCGGATACTGTCCATTTATTTGTTCTTTCTGTCTCTTTTTCTTCTTTTGTTTTTTCAAATTTATTGTAGTGACTGAATAAAATAAAATGAATGTAATAATTAATGATCTGAAATATGGAGTATGAAATAAAAGTGTCATGTTTAGTTCTATTATATAATTTGTTGTCTATATCTGCATATATATTTGCATGCGACAAAGAAAATTTAGAAAATTTCATGACTTAATAATATAATAAATGAATAATAAGAGTAAAATTAGTCACGAAACTATATATAAAAATGCAATTAGATCATCCATCTCAAAAAATATAAATAACTCCATAAACAAGCAAAAATATTGTAATTAGTTCAAAAGTGACATGTCTACTACGTAAATTGCTAAGATGGCGATTAACCTTTGATACATTATTTTATTTATTTATTTTATTAATTTTAGATATTAAAAAAAAAGTGACCCCTTAAAATATCAATATACGAGTAATATTTTAAAAATATAATGTAGAATCCAGACTATGTCTCGGATATCAGAATATTCATTTTTCTAGAATATCATTTTGAAATAGCAGTGCTATTCATATTTTAGATCATTGTTGTTGTATTGCATCTTTAATATGAATTCAAATTTAGTTGATTCTTATTATTCTAGACAAAATTTTATTGTAAAAGTTTATGGTATAAAATTAAGAACTAAGAGAGAAAAGTTCTTAGTTCTTCAAATTCTCTAATTAGTGCAGATTAAGGCACAAATTAATGAGGAAAAGTGTTTCGAAGGGCAATTTGATCATACGATAGCATCAACCCAAAACAAAATAATGTAAACATATCTCATTATCCTTTTCAAAGGTACACTAGCAACAAAAGGAAAACCCCCAAACACATGACCTCACGCCGGTAGAGATAACAATGCCCTCCAACTAATGTACAACCCAACGCCTTACGTTACACCACACCTAGCACACTACTGCATAGCCTAATGTCCTATGATGCACCCTCCTAAAATCATAAATTTGTTTTTATTTTTTATTTTTTTTTTTGCACACCTCACATCTTTTTTGAGAAATTCGAAGCAAAATATTCAGAAATTCAAATCGCACCAGAAATATCAATTAGCAGAAACATCCAGAAACTGACCCAACTTTTTGAATTTTTTGAAAAATATTGGTAACAAATTTTGAGACCAAATTTTCCATATATCAAGTTTAACAAAACTACGACAGGCACAAAAAAAATTCAAAGCAAAACAATGAACGTAACTAATTTTTTCTGATTTTTCAAAGTTGATCGCGCAAAACTGCAAATTTCTGACAGATTGTGTTTTTTCTACTCAAAATAAAGTTTGAGATGGATTATAACTTATTGGAGCATGAGGAAAATCTAGGCTCTGATACCAAATGATACAAAACTGGTTGGCTTGATCTTTTCTTTTTTTCAAACTCTAATATAAAGAAGAGTTAATACCCAAAATAGTCCCTCGACTATGTCGTAATTACCAATTTGGTCATCGACTATCATTCTTACCCAATTAAGTCCTCAACTATACAATTTTTACCCAATTTAGTCCTTTGTCAATTTGACTGTTTGTTGACTGTCAAAAGTGGAAATAAAGTTGTAATTTTACAAGTTTTCTCCTTCCTCCTCATTTAGCAGCGCCAAAACATGTAGCAATAAGCTCCGGTTGGGTTCTAAACCTGTCAGTATCGAAGTAGTGGTTATGCATCGGATAACCCATGAATTTGATTTCCAACGATTTTTTGACGATCGAAATCTGATCGGAGTGTATTGCTGCATGGTTTGGCGCTGCTAAATGGAGAGGAAGGAGAAATCTTGTAAAATTATAATTTTATCCCGACTTTTGACAGTCAACAAATAGTCAAATTAATACAGAGGACTAAATTGGGTAAGAATTGTATAGTTGAGGACTAAATTGGGTAAGAATTGTATAGTTGAGGACTTAATTGAGTAAAAGTTACATAGTTGAGGACTTAATTGAGTAAGAATGGTAGTTGAGGACCAAATTGGTAATTATGACATAGTCGAGGGACCATTTTGGGTATTAACTCTATAAAGAATCTCATAGAATGGCTTATTTTGTTGGGTGAATTTGATTCAAAGGTTTAACTTGGGCTGGGAAAGGGTTGGGTGAATTTGATTCAAATTAAAGCTTTAACTTGGGCTGGGAAAAAAGGCTAATTTTTTTTTTTATTTTGATAAGTTCACGGCCACAACGGATTATAAGGTGATACATGGAGTAAGAACGACGCCACAAGTGAGGTTTTATACTTGATAAGTCAAGATGGCCATGACCGACTCACGACCGAATTGAACTCATTTCGAGTTCAAAAAAACACTCTGTTTTCTAACTCAAAAAATTCAACTCTCTATTTTATTCATATAAGACAGCGATATTTATAGTTGTAGATCCTAGTTTCATTAGACACTTCCCAAAAGAACTAGAAATTCTAACAACTAAAAACAAACTAATTATGATAAACATAAATAACAAACAACACTAAAACTCCTAAATCTAATTTAATATAAACTGACTAACTATAAAAAGCACACAATCAATTTAAATCACAAATTAACTAACTAAATAATGAATATAATAATTCCCAAAAACTAATTAATTTAAAATTATAATGGCACCATAATTTATTAACAACTCAATCATGGATTGGCTCACATGTTCGCAACAGTTGGCTACCCTAGTTCCAGTGTCTTGTCACTTGGATACTGCCACGGAACCATTTCCCAACCCTACAGGAGTCTAGCCGGGGCTTTGTAGTACTTGACGGTGACTCGTCTTGATATGTCTTTTGCTATAAACTAACTGTGCCAGCATATGCATGCTCCTTCTGTGGCACATTGGTCTCAACTGAAGTGTGTGCTGCGGTCTATTAAGGGTACCTTACACTTTGGGCTTCGTTTGTGCAAATCTCCTACAACTGATATTCATGTGTTCTCTAATTCGGATTGGGTTGGCTGTTCGTAGATCGAAAGTTTAGGAGTTGTTTTGCAGTGTTCATGGGCTCAAATTTATTCTCATGGGTGTGTCGAAAGCAGCGCACATTTGCCAGGTCTGAGGTAGAATACAAGGCCCTTGTTGATGTCGGTGCGGAAATCACGTGGATTGTTTCACTATTGCGTGAGCTGGGTATTAGCCAGTGCCTGTCCCGAAACTGTGGTGTGACAACCTTGGTGCTACTTATATGTGTGCCAATTCGGTATTTCATGCGCGCACGAAACACGTGGAGTGATTATCACTTTCTTAGGGATAAGGTAGCATCGGGGGAACTTCAGGTTAACTTTATTTCAACCAAAGATCATCTAGCGGATATCTTCATTAAGGCACTTCCGGCTTCGCGGTTTGCGGCTCTGCCGAACAAACTTCATGTTGTCGGTTCAACATGAGCTTGCGGGGGATTGTTAGGACTCTTGTACTCCTAGTTGTAGTATAAAACTTCCTTTCGTATTTGTTATATCTTATTGTATCCTTATCAGGTTAATGCATGTTTAATTACCTAAGTCTAATCGTCACATCAAAGAGTAAAAGTGATGGAGTAGAAATTAAGAATCTATATAATAGAACTCTATCAAATAAAAATTGACCCTTTTAACTACAATTAGATGGACAAAATTCAATTAGATTAAAAGACATTGATCGAATTAAATATTATTTTAAAATAAAATTGTAAAGTAGAATTGTGTTTTAACCCAACAGGGTAGCTCAAGTGGCAAATGAGCTCTCTTTGTGGGGGAGAATTCCAGGATAACATGGGTTTGATTCCCACAAGTGACGATCCCTTTTGGGCCGTCTTCTGTGTCTCTCGGAGCGAACCGAGTGGACCTACACCGTTAAACGGATAGAGAAAGACCCGGACCACAATGTGTGGTTGACACAAAAAAAAAGTAGAATTGTTCAACTTATTACCTGTTCAACATAAATGAGATTCCTAAGATATGGTCCGTCGGGTCCTTGACGTACGTGTAAACGTCAACAACATACGAGGGAATAAGTGAAATTCAATATTCAAGCAATGAGTTTTTTGCACTTTTAGTCCCACGACTATAGTGGCACTGGCAGAATTGATCCACGACTTTTGAACCTTGTAATTTTAGTCCACGACTATTGATCTTTTTGCAAAAATGGTCCTTCCGGCCACTTTTCCGTCAAAATTTCACCGGAAAAAAAAATTCTCTATTTTTAGCTGGGTTAAATGCGGCGGCGGAGTACATGTACCAGTCCAAAGCTGTTGCCGGATAACCCAACTAGCCCGGGGAACGCCACGGCCGCTCCGCCACTTACTGACAGCCCTGCCTGCTCCAGGAACTCCGCCGTCTGGGACAGTAGTATGTAGCCCAGTAATATTGTATGTAGTCAAATATCAATTTTTTTCTTTTAATTTGTTGAGATAAGTAAAATGTCAATTTTAACCCGGCTAAAAATGAAGAATATTTTTTTTTTCCGGTGAAATTTTGACGGAAAAGTGGCCGGAAGGACCATTTTTGCAAAAAAATCAATAGTCGTGGACTAAAATTGCAAGGTTCAAAAGTCGTGGATCAATTCTGCCGGTGTCACTATAGTCGTGGGACTAAAAGTGCAAAAAACTCTATAGCAATCAAGCCCTTGAGTTTTTGGATTATTGTTATACTTCAATTCCTTCACTCTCAAACAGACACTTGATAAGTTGTTGGCAAGTTCTACGCGGAGGCCATTTGAAGGGCCAAGAGTACTTATTGGGTTGTGTAGTCATACAAATATACTGAATCCAAAACCCATAAAACATATGCTCCAAAATACATAAACGTCTACTTCACGAGCTCGGACCCATTCAACTTGCAATTGTTATACGGTGGATCATGGTCTGAAAAGAGTGCCATTTTTTTAAATCCCGTATTTCGGGTGTTTTCAGAACAAAATGAAATTATAGTGTATTTAAAATTAAATTGAATTACTTGTCTCACATATTGTGTTTATATTATCAAATGAAAATATAATTGTATTGAAATGAAATTACAGTATGTATAAGAAGAAACTAAATAACATGTCTCGCATATTGGGTGTATATTGTCAAATTAAACTGTAGTTGAATATAAATGATACTATTTTAGTTGTGTTGAAATGAAACTATATTATGTGTAAAAAGAAACTGAATAACATGTCTCACATATTGATCGTGTGTATATTGTCAAATGAAACTGCAGTTATATGAAAACGATACTTTAGTTGTGTTATAATGAAACTACAGTATATATAAAATGCAGTTAAACTGAATAACAGTTTCACATATTTGAGTGTATATTGTCCAATGAGACCGTAGTTGAATTAGAATTATAATTAGTGGTGTTGTAATAAGACTACATTGTGTATAAAATGAAACTCAATAACATGTCTCCTTGTAATAAGACTATTGTATGTATAGTGTCAAATAAAACTGTAGTTAAAACAAAATGAAACTTTAATTGTGCTGAAATGAAACTACAAAGTATATAAAATGAAACTAAATATGTTATATAAACGTAATTAATTACACGGAACGATTGCCATTTCTTCTCATTAAAAGAAACGTATGACATCGTTTTGGATAATGGTCCGCAGTAAAATTTGCCTTCAACTTGTAATTTTTCTTTCCTTATTAATCAATTCCTTTCCGGTCAGTCTATCCACAGTCAACACCCTTCTTAACTCCATTTGGTTTCTGCAAAATTATTGGAGTTCCAAAAATATCATTCTTGACCGTGTTACCTATAAATATGCCTCGTCTTGGCACATAATTCCCATAGCCACATTCATTTACTTTTCATACTTGCTTAGCCACTTAGCCCACAAAAAAGCAACAAAAAACAAAACAAAATCATGAAGCTTGAAGTTGGTATTCTTTGTATTATGGTAGCCACGTCTCTAGTGTTTCTACTGACCATCAACCCCAATGATGAAGACGGGAGAGTTGTTGTTGAAGATGATGAACAAGTATGGATGAGGAAGAATCATCTCATGCTACCGTCTAAATGGAGGCGTGTAACACCTCCAACTCCCAACTTCGATACCAATAATGTTAACGTTGTTGGTCTCAATGAAAAGAATTTTGCAACTACAAACATGAATCAACTTTTGTTGCCATCTATGCAATGGAGACATATTGCCCCTCCCTCGCCCAACCCTACTCTTGCCCAACACAACTTTGCTGATTTGCCGTCTGCAAAGGAAAATCTTTTTCTACCATCTTTGCAAACATGGCGCCCGGTTTCTCCTCCCAGATCCAACCCGGGGCACAATTCTGTTTCTCCAATTGGCGAGATAAACTTTGCTAGTTCAGAGTTGAAAAAGGAACAAGTTTTGCTACCATCCCTACAAAAGGGAACTGTTTCCCCTCCATCACCCAATCCTGGGAACAATTATGTTACCCCTCCAGGACCCAACCCTGCTGGGCAAAATTTTGTTAGCTCAATGGGTGAGAAAACCTTTGCAGTTTCAGAGTTAAAAGAGCAACAAGTTTTGCTACCATCCCTGGAAAGGGAACCTGTTACTCCTCCAACGCCCAATTCTGGGCACAACTCAGTCACAACGCTTAGCCGAATGGACTTTGCACGTTCTAAGTTGAGAAGTCAACATATTTTACTACCTTCCCGGACCTGTTACTTCTCCCGGATCCAGCTCTGGACACAATTCAGTGCCAGTTCCTCCCCTCAGGGAGAAAAACTTTGCATATTTGAAAATGATAAAGAACCATAATTTAATGTCGTATTCTCAGAAACTGCGGCCAACTACTCCTCCAGGAACTGATGTTGAGCAAAACTCAGGTTGCAACATTATGGGTACTAAAAAGAAGTTTGCAGCAAGGAAAATGGGTGGTGCTCGTCTTCCCCCAGTGGGTGTATCTCTAGAGGCTTCTAGCTAAGTTTATAGCACTTAAAAAACTAACTTGATAGTATTAAGTCTCTGCGGATCCGATAATCCCTTTTCCTTCTCTTTTTCTTTATTGTTTTTGTTTGATGTTTTACACTATTATTATTACTTTAATTTTTTTTTTCTGTTTCAAATTTATTGTGGCCGTTAGTTATTAGATAAAATACAAGGAATTGAGGAATGTAATAACTAATGCTATGAATGATGGAGTAATAAAAGTGCATTGTTTAGTTCTATTATATAATATTTGTTGTCTCAATTCCGAATATATTTCATATTTGGTTCAAAAATAGATTTTTTTTTTTTTTTTGGAGGGAGAACTGCATACAATAGGGTATGATCAAGATTAATCTAATCTCAGCTCGGCATGAAATCTTGCCGCTGAGTTTTAAATAGAATAGCTACCAATTTGAACTTATTAAAAGTTAATAACAATGATCAAACTCTAGTCATTAAAATTGTAAGTGGTACGCCATGAAATAACGTATATTTGTGCTCATTTATATTTGTTTTTGGCTCAAGTGTTAAGTAAAAGAAGGTGGAACAATGCTTAATTAATTCGGTATATTTTTTTTTTTTATTGAAGGAAGAAAAGATCAACTAATGCTGCAATTAGATTCTCAATTCTTTCCTGGACATTCGTTCTCACCTGGTGCATTTTCAGTGTTAAAATGACGATCTTTAAGTGTTAAAATGACGCATATTAAGTGTAGAAATTATATGAATCTTAAGTTCGAAATGTGTATAGTTTGAGAGGTAATAACTACTCCGAATGGTACCTTTCGAAAGGTACCCGGAAGGTTCGAAACGTGAGTAGGTCGAGAGTTAACTACTCCGAACGGTACCCAGAAGCCAGAAGGTTACACCTTAAGTATAGAACTAACGCATCTTAAGTGTTAAATGCCACACCTTAAACTTTGAAAATACGCACCTAAAATTTATAATGACGCACCTTAAACTTTCAACAATATGCTAAATTATTATAATGCCACCGTGTTATTTCTTTAAAAATTTATTTTCATTCAGGGCTGTTGATTTTGGCTAGACCAATGGCTATGATTAATCCACATGTTTCACTTGGGAGAGCTTCCGCACCTGATTCTTTGTCTATATCTCCCCTATACTTATATTTGGGAGTTGTCATTTGCCCCTCAAAAATGGCACCCTTGCTTGTGAACTTGAAGAAGCTAGTGGTATTGTATTTGCTGGTGGCACTAGCTGCTGCTGCAAAGAATTGCCAGCCAAAAATGCAAGAAATCAAATGATCAAATGAATGTAAATTGCGATAGTGCACTATCACTTTAGAAATTAATAACCCGCAATAGACATTAACTACTAATTGTCGACTTGCCGTTAATGTTGTACATACAGGCAGGTTGGAAGAGAAGAAATTGTAGAGCATGCATGAGCTCTCTGAAACTTGGGGGTGTGGTTGAGTGGAAGGGATTCATCCATCCTTAATCAAAAGTCAAGGGTTTGATCCTTGGTTTTGGGTACGAAGCAACCTTAAATCTCCAGGTCAGCTGTTCCACTCAAAAGAGGTGTCTACAATCCAGAGAGGGGATTAGTTACAGTGTCCGACGGTGAAAATCTTGAGTGTCCTCAAAAAAAAAAAAAAAAAGGAGCTCTCTTGTGCAAAAATTGCACTGTGAGCTGTTGATGCTACTAATGAGTGAAAAAGCAATCCTGACCTGGCCTTGTAATGCACAGAGCGTACGGTTGGGAAAGAGCTCTTTAGTCTTTATTTTATTTTGAAGCTCTTCCTTATTTGTTGTGCCTATTTGGGTGTTTGATGGATGAATATTTTAAAAAGAATTAAATAATAAAATCATATAAAAACTGTGTCTGCTAAGAGCATTCTCAATAGTTGTGATTTTTGAGGAATTTTTACAGGTATAATTAGGAAAGAGATAAAAGGGAAGAGAAATAGAAAAAAAAATCTACAAACAAAAAATAAAATTATAGAAGATTTTATGCGCCTAGGAGCGCGTGCACTGAACGCGCGTACGCGCACTTGGGCGCACAAGTAGCGCTGAACGTGCGAACAAAGCATGTCTTCTTCTGCACGCGAGTCCCAGAGTCTTATATTTTCAAATAAAAAATCACACCTTCTGCAAGAATTTTATTTCTTCTCTCTCCTTACCCTATCTTTTTCATATCATTCTTGCTTTCTCAAAAATCATTCCAAAATTCATAGATGGAGAATGGAGATGCTCTACAAGAGTAAGGGGGTATGTATGATTGTATGAAGAACCGAACTTGCAAAGAGAGCTTTATTTCATTTATTAACATATTTATTTTAAAACAAATTTATTCATCAATTCTCGATAGAGGGGAGGGGTAGTGGGGTTGGGATTTTTATTTTTAAATTACTATATTTTAATATTTAAAGTAAATAAATAAAATAATTTATTAATGATTAACCGCCACATTAGCAGTTAACCTGAAAACAAGTCACTTTTAATCTAATTGATTATTTTAGCTTATAAAATATACCAAAGTTTAAATAAATTTTAATTTGGCTTAGATTGTAAGGGTATTGTTTCTACATATTATGTGAAATGAAATGGGCAGTAGTTTAAATCCTATAGCTTTAATTTTGTTTTCGAATTTGTAAATATCAATAGTGAGAATAATTCTAATTGGACTACGTTATTTTAGAGGCAAATTATATCATGCACCTTGATCCAAAATTACGTCGTTTTGTATGTATTTTTTTTAGAAATTATATTTCATTTCTCGTTTCTGCTCTTAACTTCCAACAAAAAAAATTCTCTGTTTTGAATGTACAGAATTGTATAGTAGAATACATATAAACTCCTAACATAATACACATAATCTAACATAATACATATAAACTCTTAACATAATACACATAAACTCTAAACATAACACATATAAATTCTTAACATAATGCACATAAACTCTTTAACATAATACACAAAAATTCTTAACAGAATACACATAAACTCTAAACAGAATACACATAAACACAACTGTTTAAAAAAAAAATTATAACGGACGGAACGGTGTCCGTCGTGTCAACTCCCCACACAATTTATAAAAAAGACATCGTTTTGAGTTTGTACGCCCTGGTGCACGATATAACAATTGCATTTTTGACCCTTCATGGTGAACCTTGGTCCACGTTATAATTTGCTTAACAATTGCTCTATCATGCAAAACATGTAGATAATTGAACCTGGTTGTACGAAGCCTTCAACATAAACAGAATATATACAGGCCGACCTGAAGACTAGTAGTTTCATAATTGAGAATCTCTGGAAAAGTTTGATCATATTAGATGGCTCTAATAATACGGCAGACATTAGAAAAGATTAGATTCAATAAATATTATTCGGAATGGGAGTAATTAGGTTAATTATAAATAATGTTTTTAAGGTTAGTTGATAGTACGGCACTTTAATTTGAGCTTAGAATCCTATGTGTAATGTCCCTATACCTAAACTTTAAACTACTTTGACAAATTAACAGTATAAAGGGCTTAGGTTGAAATTATTCTGTACAACCAACCTGGCAGTAAGCTTAGCTTGTTGGGTATAAACGCAAAGCTTCTTTATGCAAACATACACATTCTTATGTCTATCAATCTCTCACCCTCCATCAACCACCTTTCTTTATCCTCACCGCCCATTCACTGCTCTACTTTTTTTTTTTTTTTTTTTTTTTTTTTAAATTTTTTTTACTGGTATTATCTGTTATAAACTTTCTCAATTTTCTTTCTGATCAAAGAATCAATGCCTCCATTGCTGGGATTCGATCCTGTAACCACCATTTGATCACTTATTTGAAATGATAACAGATGTGCTATTACACTATATGTCTACTTAATACGCAACCCTTTATATATATATATATATATATATGGTCTGGTTCCGTGCGGATTTGCACTACTAGGTATACATGAATGCACCATCACGTGTTCAGAAATGCATGTGTGGTGCATTTTATGGTATATATATATATATATATATATATATATATATATATATATATATATATATTTCTTCTCTTCTCTCCCACTTAACCAACACAACTTTCTCCTTCCAGTTCTCCCTCCATATCTCTCTACTCTGCGGTCAAACAAAAAATTATTTTGTTTTTCTCCTTTTCCTATTCTCAATGGCAATTCAGCAGATTGTGTTCTTTTCTCTTTTGTTGATGATGTTGTTATTATCTGTGTCGGGCAAGAACAACCAGTCTGAGTTCTTTGATCTTATGAAGAAGTCTCTGTCAGGAGACTTGATGGCTGGCTGGGATGGAAAACATGTTTGCAACTATTCCGGGATTGGGTGTGATGATCTTGGTTATGTTGTGAAGATCGATATTTCTGGGTGGTCATTATCAGGCCGGTTTCCAGAAGGCGTCTGTGATTATTTGCCAAAGCTGCGAGTTCTTCGCCTCGGCCAGAATCATTTCCATGGAAATCGGTTTCCTGTCGGCGTCACCAACTGCTCGGTGTTGGAAGAGCTAAACATGACGGGTACATATGTGACCGGAGCTTTGCCGGACTTGACGCCTTTGCAGGCTTTAAGGTCACTTGATTTATCCTTCAACCTCTTCACCGGTGAGTTTCCTTTGTCGGTCACTAATCTCAGTAATCTTGAAGTTCTCAATTTCAATGAGAATGGCGGGTTCAGCCCGTGGCGGCTACCGGCGAATATCACCGGGCTGAGAAAGCTCAAGAGTCTGGTGTTAACGGCATGCAAACTCTCCGGGGGAATTCCGGTGGGGATTGGGAGCATGGCCTCACTGGTGGACCTTGAATTGAGCGAAAATGGCATGGTGGGAAGGATCCCGGGGGAGCTAGGGATGTTACCCAACTTACAACTTCTTGAGCTTTATTACAATCAACTCGACGGAGAAATCCCGGAGGAGCTTGGGAATTTAAGTAACTTGGTGGACTTGGATTTGTCCGGGAACAGATTAATCGGCAAAATCCCGAACTCCATTTCCTGTCTTCCCAACCTACAAGTCCTTCAAGTTTACAACAATACTCTCTCCGGCCAATTCCCGGCCGGCCTGGCTAACTCCACCACCTTGAGAATCTTGTCCCTTTACGCCAATTCCCTGTCCGGGGAAATCCCATAAAACTTTGGGACGTCACCTTCTCTGGTCGTTTTAGATTTGTCGGAAAATCAATTCTCTGGAAAGCTACCACCAAACCTGTGTAACGGAGGTAAGTTGACGTACATCCTTCTTCTCCAGAATATGTTCTCAGGGGAATTGCCGGAAAGTTATGGGAATTGCCGGAGTGTTGTGCGGTTTAGAGTGAACTATAATCTTTTAGAGGGTAAGATCCCAGAACCCATATTTGGTCTCCCCCACGCTTCAATAATCGACGTGAGTAATAACAGGCTCAACGGCTCAATCCCCAGAACCATTGAGAATGCTAAGAACTTATCAGAACTGTTCATCCAGGGCAACATGATTTCCGGCACACTGCCTTGTATAATCTCTAGAGTTTCCAATCTTGTGAAGATTGATGCCAGCAATAACCTCCTATCAGGTCCAATACCATTCGAAATCGGGCACCTGAAAAGGCTAAATGTTCTGATTCTTCATGGGAACAGGCTAAACTCTTCCATTCCTGAATCCTTATCCTCCCTGAAATCCTTGAATTACCTGGATTTGTCCAACAATCTTTTGATGGGGAGAATCCCAGAGAGCCTTGGTGAATTGCTACCGAACCCGATGAACTTCTCGAACAATATGTTGTCCGGTGCTATACCTGAATCATTCTTGAAGGGAGGTGTATTGGATGGGTTTTCCGGCAATCCAGGACTATGTGTTATGTCCTATTCCAGTTTATTCCCTCTCTGCTCACAATCCTACGACCGGAAAAAGACAAAAATCGTTTGGGCTGTCGGGATTTCAGTGTTCTTTGTCATTGTCGGGGCCATCTTGTTCCTAAAACGATGGCACAGCAAACAAAGAGATTACCATATCCCAGAACAAGAAACATCCTACGACGTCAAGAGTTTCCACAAGCTGAGTTTCGAGCAGCGAGAGATCTTCGACGGGGTGGCGGAGAAGAACAAAGTCGGTGAGGGAGGGTCCGGGACGGTGTACAAAGTCAACCTGAGCAACGGCGAAGCCATAGCCGTGAAGAAGCTCCGGCGCCGGAAAGGGAAACAAGAAGGGTTGAGTCTAGACAGGGAATTGAAGACGGAGGTGGAGACGCTGGGGAGGATACGCCACAAGAACATTGTGAAGCTCTATTGCTACTTCTCCGGCGTGGATTCCAGCTTGTTGGTTTATGAATACATGCCAAATGGGAACCTGGGCGAGGCACTTCACGGCGGAAAGGCGGCGGATTTGGATTGGCCTATCCGGCATCGGATAGCCCTGGGGATAGCGCATGGATTGGCTTATCTCCATCATGATCTCCAGCCCCCAATTATACACAGGGATATCAAATCCACCAATATCCTCCTAGACGTTGATTACCACCCCAAAGTTGCAGATTTTGGGATAGCCAAAATCTTGCAAGCAATAAGGGGTGGAAAAGATTCCACTACCACAGTCATTGCAGGGACATATGGTTACTTGGCACCAGGTAACTAGCTCTGATACCAAATTAAAGCACTTCCATAGCTTATAGTTGGATTGTACATTTATGATTTGGTTTATTGTTTGATTAGAATATGCGTACTCTGCAAAGGCAACTACCAAGTGCGACGTTTACAGCTACGGGGTAGTGCTGATGGAGCTAATAACAGGGAAGAAGCCGGTGGAAGCCGAATTCGGGGAGAACAAGAACATTGTGTATTGGGTTTCAAGCAAGGTGGAAACCAAGGAAGCGGCATACAAGTTGTTGGATAAACGGGTGTCGGAGTCATTCAAGGGACACATGATTCAGGCGCTCCGTATTGCCATCCGTTGCACTTGTAGAACCCCCGCCTTACGCCCCACCATGAACGAGGTCGCCCAATATCTCGTGGAGGCACAATGTTGAGTATGTCAAAACATGAGTGAGCCCATGGATGTAAGACACATTGTCGAACCACGTAAATCTTTTCTTGCTTACTTTCTATTACAGAATTGAATTGAAGAATGGTTATTCCATTCCGCAGGTGTCTTTCAGTTGAGAGTGATGCGAATTGAAATGTCACGTAACACTACTGTGGAAGAAGCTAAGCAAGTTGAAGAAATGCCAGAGAGCATCGATCCATTATATGTGGAATGTCAGAGATTTGGCCTATATATATATTTGTGACTACTACTCATAGGTAGCATAACAGAACAGTAACCTCTGATCTTTAATTTGCTTTTTCAAAACCATCATATCATTTGTAGTATAAAGTTGTGTTTCACTTTTGCTTTCCCTTTTCTTCACTAGTTGAGACTTTGTCAATGTATCCACTGTGCATATATGGCATCTACATTTTGTAAATTGTAATAAAACTTTTCAAGTTTAACGGAATAAGCCTCTTTGCTCTTTACTAAGGAAGTAAATCTCACATTTATAACCCTTCCTCCTATTTTAGGCAAATTATATTTTGGATCATAAATAAATGTTTATTTTTAATACACTTAAAACTACATTATTTATGTATTAAAGTTTTTTTTTTTTTTTTTTTTTTTAACCTATTGACATCAAGGCAAAAAACTGTTTACTAAACACATAATTTACCTATTTGACTAAAGTTGATCAAATAAGACAAAAATTGACTAATAAGTTATTACCTTTACAAAATTGAATATGTTATTAATATATTCAATTTTTATGTTATAAGTGCCATTATTCTTAAAAATTATAGAAAAGGAACTTTGCTTTATTTTGCATGAAGTGGATTCCTTCTTTATCTTCTCCCAAAATTGGAATCTCCAACTCCAAGGGTCTGACAAAGCATTTTGGAGGTTGTAAGTCACGGTGAATCAATGGCTCAGCAGACATGGTCAAATGTCGGTATGCACAAGGGATCTGCCTACTTTTGATATAATGGCATAATCCCCACACTACTGCCACTGAGGTTCAAACCTTGATCTCTTCTCTCAAATACTACTTATCAGTGTTGCAAAAATCGCACTTAAACGCCGATTAATCGGCGCCTAGACACTAGGCAGTCGGCCACCTAGGCGCTCTAAGCGCCCTAGGCAGTCTCCAGGCGCCTAGCGATTTTTTCAATCTTGCTACTTATATATTGAACTATTGAGTTAAGTCTGTGCAGTAGAACCATTTGCATGAATTGAAGTGGATTCCTGATTCCCTGGATGTCAAATAATGGGGGCTGAGGGAAGAACCAGGTCTTTAACACAGCTCATGTGTACCATGCATCTGATTGATTGAAGAGCATTTTTCTATCCGTGCGTGTCTCCCATTTTAGCAAAACAACATGCTTGGTAAAGCACTAAAGCATATTGGTTATTTCTTTCTTTTAAGTTGAGTTCCACTGTTTTTTTGGAGTATAAATAATGTTACGTTAATCAAAAGAGAACTCTATCAGATCAAATGGAATAAATCAATTTGCAAATACATTAACTCTGGGTATTATTATCTGCTCCTAAAATGAAAAGTGAAATGATTGACGATATCATAATCAAGTCTTTTCTATTTTTATACTCCGTATTTGATTATAAATTTTTTCAACACTTCTCAATTTATTTATTAAAACATGTAAAGATGCTACAAGAATTTTTCACATTTTTTTTTTTTATCACACAACTATATATTTTGACTCTTAGTTTTAATCATTGACTTTAAAATTTGTACTTTTAGTGTACAACTTTCATTGTTCTAGTAGCTTTGGTCATTCCAATGTGTTCCATAGCATGTCAAATAATACTCTATAAATAAGTCCAATTAAGTTCCAATTTCATCATTTTTCAATAATTTTTTATGGATCCCAGCGCTGCACTATGCTTACTTTCAGGGATTGTGATTGTTTGACTATCTGTTTGTCATATCCTACTTAAAATCATTTGTTGATAAGTAGATGGACATTAACCATTTAACCACGTCATTCTATGGTAAGTCACAACGCCACGACTCGAATCGTGCATGAACTGAACTCGGTCAAAAGATCGAATCCCAACAGTTTTTATTTTTTTTCCTTTAAAATTCGAGGACAAATCTGTTAATGGAGTTTAGACTTGATTAAACATTTGGATAAAAGTGTTGAAATCATAGTTTGGCCAAACTCAGTAAAAGAATGTCAGAGAAGGCTAAATTGATAACTTTTCCCTTAAAAAACAATCAAAATGTTCGACTGTGTTGGTTTGTTATTGAAAATTACGTCACAAGATAACTTTGGCAGCAAAATGTAATTTGTGCACTAAAAACAAAATTAAAAAGTCAAAGATCAAAACAACATGAATAAGGTCCATGTTGAATCTTGAATCAGACCAAGTTCATAAAAATAATACTCTAGATACATAAACAATTTAGTTTCATAAAAATAATACTACGGTTCATAAATGACATCAATTGATTAGTTATCCATTAAAGAGTTAATTCCACTAGAGATCTTTTTGGAGACAATTTCAAATTTAGTCCAGACTATCGTTGTTGTCATTTAACATCTCAGACTATTATTTTTTGGAGCACTTTTAGTCCTTATTATGAATTTTCACTATTTTTAGTAAGGACATTTTTGTCTTTTCATATTTTTCTTTTGTTATTTTTTCCGATTTCAACCGGTTTAATTGATTTAGAACTTTAGGTAACCTTTGATTTTTAGTACCATATTTTTCAATCAATTTTTAGTAGTCCTAAACCTAAAAGTTAGACATTAGTACAAATTTTAATTTTAATTTCTATTTCATAACTATATTACTTTAATTAAAATGGAGATTTTATTATAAGTTAGTCTACTACGTACGTTTGTAACAAAATTTCTCTCTACTTAAAAAATTGTAAATACAAAATTTTCATTATCTAATCAATCTTATAGTTAACAAAAATTAAATTACACGCAAAATTACAATATAATTATTAGGGCATCCAATTCAAAAAGTTTGCAATTGAATCCCTAAATAACAAAAATTAATAACATAATTAATCTTAAAATGACATGTTTACCAAGTATTTGTTAATGTAGCAGTTACTTTATCAAAAATGATTTTTAGAATTAATTTTAATAATTTTAAATAAAATAAAACCTTATACATGGGCTCCAATTATTTTCTTGCACCTAATGAATTCCTGAAAGTCCATCCTTTGGCCCAATTATCTTATGCCTAGGCCCTATCTATGGCTCCACTAATATATATATATATATATATATATATATATATATATATATATATATATATATACTTCTAGGAAAAAATTAAAACTAATTTCAATTTTACATCTGTAAAAATTGGACAGATAATGTCATATTTAAAAAAAGATGGTGGCATTTTTGTAATTATCGTCAACTTCGTTATGCAAACTTGAACACTTAAATATGTAATTTGTATCAACTAAATATATGCAAACATGGATAAATTTTAAAAAATCAATAAAAAAAAAAAAAATTTTAAATCTAAGTGGTAAATGCTAGACCCTAAACAATAAAAAGTGAGTCTAAACCAAATAAAACAAAAAATTAGTCACAAACATTAAAATCAAAACACGCAGTGCAATGCACTTTCGCATTTTACATAGTAAAGTTAGTGTTAATTACAAAAATGCTATCACATTTTTAAAAAAAAAATATGATATGATCTGTATGATTTTTTCAGACGTAAGACTGAGATTGATTTTTAGTTTTCTCTTAAGAACTTGTTATCAAATGATCTAATATATACACACATAAAATAACTAGTATTTTTATGCGTGATGCGCAAAAAATAGGTGCCCAATATTAATATTTATATTAAATTGTTAAATTTATTTAGATTTTAGATATTTAAATTATTTAAATAATAATAAATAATAATAAATAATAAATATACACATTATATATTGGGTTATATGTTAGTTGTTTATAGCATAATGTATCATAAAATTAACAAGAAAAACAGATGATAGAATGAAAATATAACCTTCATCTATTT
>NW_017618009.1:15000-19053 GCF_001879475.1 Ipomoea nil | reverse complement strand
GCCACGATCCTCTGAGATTCAGCCCTTTGTCGCTCCGATTCGTCCCTCCCACCCCATATCCAATCCACATCTCATCACTCCCTATGAAATCCAATTCAATCCACACTATTACGCGAGAGGTTACAATTCCAAGAATGGTTAGGATGTCTAAGTGGTTAAGCGCTCAATCAAGAAACAAAGGCTTGAAAAAATGGCTAAGTGTCAAAGTATTCACAAGTTTCAAGTTCTGTGTACAAGTGTTTAGTGGCCAAGGACTTAGCCACGTTTCACTCGAACATCACTGTGTTGGTGCCTACGTTGCGGACAGATGAGGCACGATGGTACCTAAGTGCGGACAGAGTTCCGTACTAAGTGGCTAAGTGCGGACGGCGGTGCCTAAGTTGCGGACGAAGGTGGGGACGAGGTGCCTAAGTTGCGGACGAAGGTGGGGACGAGGTGCCTATGGTGCCTAAGTGCGGACTGTTGCGGAACGGATGGTGCCTACATTGCGGAATTATGCAGCACGATGGTGCCTAAGTTGCGGACTTATGCGGAACGATGGTGCCTACGTTGCGGGCTTATGGGGAACGAGTGTGCCTAAGTTGCTGACTTATGCGCAACGTTAGTGCCTAGGTTGCGGACTCATGCGGAACGATGGTGCCTAAGTGCGGACTGTTGCGGAACGGATGGTGCCTACATTGCGGACTTATGCAGCACGATGGTGCCTAAGTTGCGGACTTATGCGGAACGATGGTGCCTAAGTTGCGGACTTATGCAGAACGATGGTGCCTACTTTGCGGGCTTATGGGGAACGAGGGTGCCTAACTTGCGGACTCATGCGGAACGAGTGTGCCTAAGTTGCGGACTCATGCGGAACGAGTGTGCCTAAGTGCCGGACTTGTGCGGAAAAACTAGCGTGCCTATGTTGCGGACTTATGCGGAACTAGCGTGCCTATGTTGCGGACTTATGCAGAACGTTGGTGCCTACGTTGCGGACTTATGCAGAATGTTGGTGCCTACGTTGCGGACTTATGCGGAACGATGGTGCCTAAGTTGCGGACTTATGCAGAACGATGGTGCCTACTTGCGGGCTTATGGGGAACGAGTGTGCCTAAGTTGCTGGACTTATGCGGAACGAGGGTGCCTAACTTGCGGACTTATGCGGAACGAGTGTGCCTAAGTAGCGGACTTGTGCGGAACGAGCGTGCCTAAGTTGCGGACTTGTGCGGAACGAGCGTGCCTAAGTGCCGGACTTGTGCGGAACGAGCGTGCCTAAGTGCCGGACTTGTGCGGAACGAGTGTGCCTACGTTGCGGGCATATGCGGAACGAGTGTGCCTAAGTTGCGGACTCATGCGGAACGAGTGTGCCTAAGTTGCGGACTCATGCGGAACGAGCGTGCCTAAGTAGCGGACTTGTGCGGAACGAGCGTGCCTAAGTGCCGGACTTGTGCGGAACGAGCGTGCCTAAGTGCCGGACTTGTGCGGAACGAGCGTGCCTAAGTGCCGGACTTGTGCGGAACTAGCGTGCCTATGTGCGGACTTGTGCGGAACAAGCGTGCCTAAGCGCCGGACTTGTGCGGAACGAGTGTGCCTACGTTGCGGGCATATGCGGAACGAGTGTGCCTACGTTGCGGGCATATGCGGAACGAGTGTGCCTAAGTTGCGGACTCATGCGGAACGAGTGTGCCTAAGTTGCGGACTCATGCGGAACGAGCGTGCCTAAGTAGCGGACTTGTGCGGAACGAGCGTGCCTAAGTGCCGGACTTGTGCGGAACTAGCGTGCCTATGTTGCGGACTTATGCAGAACGTTGGTGCCTACGTTGCGGACTTATGCGGAACGATGGTGCCTACGTTGCGGGCATATGCGGAACGAGTGTGCCTAAGTTGAGGACTCATGCAGGACGATGGTGCCTAAGTTGCGCAACGAGGGTGCCTAAGTTGCGGACAGTTGCGGACTTATGCGGAGCAAGGGTGCCTAACTTGCGGACAGTTGCGGAACGAGTGTGCCTACGTTGCGGGCATATGCGGAACGAGTGTGCCTACGTTGCGGGCATATGCGGAACGAGTGTGCCTAAGTTGCGCAACGAGGGTGCCTAAGTTGCGGACAGTTGCGGACTTATGCGGAGCAAGGGTGCCTAACTTGCGGACAGTTGCGGAACGAGTGTGCCGAAGTTGCGGACTTGTGCGGAACAAGGGTGCCTAAGTTGCGGACTTATGCGGAACGAGTGTGCCGAAGTTGCGGCCTTATGCGGAACGAGTGTGCCTACGTTGCGGGCATATGCGGAACGAGTGTGCCTAAGTTGCGGACTCATGCGGAACGAGTGTGCCCAAGTTGCGGACTGATGCGGTACGAGGGTGCCTAAGTTGCGGGCATATGCGGAACGAGTGTGCCTAAGTTGCGGACTCATGCGGAACGAGTGTGCCCAAGTTGCGGACTGATGCGGTACGAGGGTGCCTAAGTTGCGGACTTATGCGGTACGAGGGTGCCTAAGTTGCGGACTCATGCGGTACGAGGGTGCCTAAGTTGCGCAACGAGGGTGCCTAAGTTGCGGACTTATGCGGAACAAGGGTGCCGAGGTTGCGGAATTATGCGGTACGAGTGTACCCAAGGTGCGGACTTGTGCGGAACGAGGGTGCCCAAGTTGCGGACTTATGCGGAACGAGGGTGCCGAGGTTGCGGAATTATGCGGTACGAGGGTGCCCAAGTTGCGGACTGATGCGGTACGAGGGTGCCTAAGTTGCGGACTTATGCGGTACGAGGGTGCCCAAGTTGCGGACTGATGCGGTACGAGGGTGCCTAAGTTGCGGACTTATGCGGTACGAGGGTGCCTAAGTTGCGGACTCATGCGGAACGAGTGTGCCCAAGTTGCGGACTGATGCGGTACGAGGGTGCCTAAGTTGCGGACTTATGCGGTACGAGGGTGCCTAAGTTGCGGACTCATGCGGTACGAGGGTGCCTAAGTTGCGCAACGAGGGTGCCTAAGTTGCGGACTTATGCGGAACAAGGGTGCCGAGGTTGCGGAATTATGCGGTACGAGTGTACCCAAGTTGCGGACTTATGCGGAACGAGGGTGCCGAGGTTGCGGAATTATGCGGTACGAGGGTGCCGAGGTTGCGGACTTATGCGGTACGAGGGTGCCCAAGTTGCGGAATTATGCGGTACGAGGGTGCCGAGGTTGCGGACTTATGCGGTACGAGGGTGCCCAAGTTGCGGACTTATGCGGAACGAGGGTGCCGAGGTTGCGGACTTATGCGGTACGAGGGTGCCCAAGTTGCGGACTTATGCGGAACGAGGGTGCCGAGGTTGCGGACTTATGCGGTACGAGGGTGCCCAAGTTGCGGACTTATGCGGAACGAGGGTGCCGAGGTTGCGGAATTATGCGGTACGAGGGTGCCCAAGTTGCGGACTTATGCGGAACGAGGGTGCCGAGGTTGCGGAATTATGCGGTACGAGGGTGCCCAAGTTGCGGAATTATGCGGTACGAGGGTGCCCAAGTTGCGGAAAGTTGCGGCACGAGAGTGCCCAAGTTGCGGAAAGTTGCGGTACGAGGGTGCCCAAGTTGCGGACTTATGCGGAACGGGGGTGCCGAGGTTGCGGAAAGTTGCGGTACGAGGGTGCCTAAGTTGCGGATAGTTGCGGTACGAGAGTGCCCAAGTTGCGGAAAGTTGCGGTACGAGGGTGCCCAAGTTGCGGAAAGTTGCGGTACGGGGGTGCCCAAGTTGCGGAAAGTTGCGGTACGAGGGTGCCCAAGTTGCGGACTTATGCGGAACGGGGGTGCCGAGGTTGCGGAAAGTTGCGGTACGAGGGTGCCCAAGTTGCGGAATTATGCGGTACGAGGGTGCCGAGGTTGCGGACTTATGCGGTACGAGGGTGCCCAAGTTGCGGAAAGTTGCGGTACGGGTGTGCCGAGGTTGCGGAAAGTTGCGGAACGGGGTGGCCGAGGTTGCGGAAAGTTGCGGTACGGGGGTGCCGAGGTTGCGGAAAGTTGCGGTACGGGTGTGCCGAGGTTGCGGAAAGTTGCGGAACGGGGTGGCCGAGGTTGCGGAAAGTTGCGGAACGGGGTGGCCGAGGTT
>NW_017618009.1:0-5000 GCF_001879475.1 Ipomoea nil | reverse complement strand
GAGTGTGCCTAAGTTGAGGACTCATGCAGGACGATGGTGCCTAAGTTGCGCAACGAGGGTGCCTAAGTTGCGGACAGTTGCGGACTTATGCGGAGCAAGGGTGCCTAACTTGCGGACAGTTGCGGAACGAGTGTGCCTACGTTGCGGGCATATGCGGAACGAGTGTGCCTACGTTGCGGGCATATGCGGAACGAGTGTGCCTAAGTTGCGCAACGAGGGTGCCTAAGTTGCGGACAGTTGCGGACTTATGCGGAGCAAGGGTGCCTAACTTGCGGACAGTTGCGGAACGAGTGTGCCGAAGTTGCGGACTTGTGCGGAACAAGGGTGCCTAAGTTGCGGACTTATGCGGAACGAGTGTGCCGAAGTTGCGGCCTTATGCGGAACGAGTGTGCCTACGTTGCGGGCATATGCGGAACGAGTGTGCCTAAGTTGCGGACTCATGCGGAACGAGTGTGCCCAAGTTGCGGACTGATGCGGTACGAGGGTGCCTAAGTTGCGGGCATATGCGGAACGAGTGTGCCTAAGTTGCGGACTCATGCGGAACGAGTGTGCCCAAGTTGCGGACTGATGCGGTACGAGGGTGCCTAAGTTGCGGACTTATGCGGTACGAGGGTGCCTAAGTTGCGGACTCATGCGGTACGAGGGTGCCTAAGTTGCGCAACGAGGGTGCCTAAGTTGCGGACTTATGCGGAACAAGGGTGCCGAGGTTGCGGAATTATGCGGTACGAGTGTACCCAAGGTGCGGACTTGTGCGGAACGAGGGTGCCCAAGTTGCGGACTTATGCGGAACGAGGGTGCCGAGGTTGCGGAATTATGCGGTACGAGGGTGCCCAAGTTGCGGACTGATGCGGTACGAGGGTGCCTAAGTTGCGGACTTATGCGGTACGAGGGTGCCCAAGTTGCGGACTGATGCGGTACGAGGGTGCCTAAGTTGCGGACTTATGCGGTACGAGGGTGCCTAAGTTGCGGACTCATGCGGAACGAGTGTGCCCAAGTTGCGGACTGATGCGGTACGAGGGTGCCTAAGTTGCGGACTTATGCGGTACGAGGGTGCCTAAGTTGCGGACTCATGCGGTACGAGGGTGCCTAAGTTGCGCAACGAGGGTGCCTAAGTTGCGGACTTATGCGGAACAAGGGTGCCGAGGTTGCGGAATTATGCGGTACGAGTGTACCCAAGTTGCGGACTTATGCGGAACGAGGGTGCCGAGGTTGCGGAATTATGCGGTACGAGGGTGCCGAGGTTGCGGACTTATGCGGTACGAGGGTGCCCAAGTTGCGGAATTATGCGGTACGAGGGTGCCGAGGTTGCGGACTTATGCGGTACGAGGGTGCCCAAGTTGCGGACTTATGCGGAACGAGGGTGCCGAGGTTGCGGACTTATGCGGTACGAGGGTGCCCAAGTTGCGGACTTATGCGGAACGAGGGTGCCGAGGTTGCGGACTTATGCGGTACGAGGGTGCCCAAGTTGCGGACTTATGCGGAACGAGGGTGCCGAGGTTGCGGAATTATGCGGTACGAGGGTGCCCAAGTTGCGGACTTATGCGGAACGAGGGTGCCGAGGTTGCGGAATTATGCGGTACGAGGGTGCCCAAGTTGCGGAATTATGCGGTACGAGGGTGCCCAAGTTGCGGAAAGTTGCGGCACGAGAGTGCCCAAGTTGCGGAAAGTTGCGGTACGAGGGTGCCCAAGTTGCGGACTTATGCGGAACGGGGGTGCCGAGGTTGCGGAAAGTTGCGGTACGAGGGTGCCTAAGTTGCGGATAGTTGCGGTACGAGAGTGCCCAAGTTGCGGAAAGTTGCGGTACGAGGGTGCCCAAGTTGCGGAAAGTTGCGGTACGGGGGTGCCCAAGTTGCGGAAAGTTGCGGTACGAGGGTGCCCAAGTTGCGGACTTATGCGGAACGGGGGTGCCGAGGTTGCGGAAAGTTGCGGTACGAGGGTGCCCAAGTTGCGGAATTATGCGGTACGAGGGTGCCGAGGTTGCGGACTTATGCGGTACGAGGGTGCCCAAGTTGCGGAAAGTTGCGGTACGGGTGTGCCGAGGTTGCGGAAAGTTGCGGAACGGGGTGGCCGAGGTTGCGGAAAGTTGCGGTACGGGGGTGCCGAGGTTGCGGAAAGTTGCGGTACGGGTGTGCCGAGGTTGCGGAAAGTTGCGGAACGGGGTGGCCGAGGTTGCGGAAAGTTGCGGAACGGGGTGGCCGAGGTTGCGGAAAGTTGCGGAACGGGGTGGCCGAGGTTGCGGAAAGTTGCGGAACGGGGTGGCCGAGGTTGCGGAAAGTTGCGGAACGGGGTGGCCGAGGTTGCGGAAAGTTGCGGTACGGGTGTGCCGAGGTTGCGGACTTATGCGGAACGCGGTCGCCCAAGTTGCGGACTTATGCGGAACGAGGGCGCCCAAAGTGCGCACAGTTGCGGACGGATGCGGAAAATCTCACGCAACAGAGGTTTACCCGCCTGCCGCCCCAGTACTTTTACGACGGTTGTGTGTTATGCCTTGGCCTATGTCGTTTTACGTCGTTCTCGTGCCAAAATGGAATATACATTTGTTTTAGAGCTTATTGTACTACTTAATTAGTGAGGCAAACGAAATGCCATATATTCCTCTCACATTCCCAACAATCCCAAGTACTTGGCTAAGTCAGACAAGGAACTTTGCGGACAGCTGGGCATAAATTTGGACATCGTCGTTTTCAATGAAATAATCATCCAAACGCTTTGAAATTTACCAAGCATTGTTAAAATGCTCTAAACTAAAGGACCATGCAATAACATTTGAAAAAAAATGCACGGAACCACCCGAAATGACCGTGTGATTTACGGGACAAACCGTGTCTACTGCTGTCACTGGGGTTTTTTTTTTTTTAACTACTATAGGGGGGGTATGGTAGTTGAGGTGCCGGTCGACTTTTTTCGGAACGTGTTGGGACGGGCCCCCCTCGTCCCGTAGGCCTCGTACGAGTGTTCCCGCCGCTCGTACGTATTATTGGGGACCGGCATAGACCCATCGGAGTCGCAAGGCGGGGCGGCGCACCGGACGGAGACGGACATGCAAAAAAACATCATTGGCACGTGAATTCGGTCAATCGAGCAAACGTGAATCTGCAATATACCGTCAGTAGGTTGTGAGTTGCCGAGGCACGTGTCCAATCGTCTAGTAAGCTGTTCGTTAACGAATTACGGTGCGCCGTAGGGGCGGAGGGCGGGCGTTCGCAATGAACCCGCCCAGCGTAGCGCAGTGCAGCGTACGTGTCGTCGGGCGTGGGGGTTGACCGACCTCGCAAGAGGATAGAAGTATTGTATTGCTCGAGGCCTTTCATTCCTCGAGGGCTTCCTCCATAGCACTCGTTCGACGACACGTCCGAATCTGACCGAGACGGACATGCAAAAAAACGGCCGTGGAACAAGTTGGGCAAAAAAACAACCGTGAATCTGCAATATACCGTCAGTAGGCTTGTAAGTTACCGACACCAGTGTCCACCCGTCTAGTAAGCTCTCCGTTAAAGGATGATTGTGCGCTCGCTACGAATCTGCCCAAGCGCAACGGGCGTTGTCTTAGCGTCGGACTTGGGGGCTGACCCACCTCGCAAGAGGTATGGTGTTGTATTGATCGAGGACTTTCACTCCTCGAGGTCTTCCTCCACCCGATGGCGCGACGGACTCACAACCAATGCGTACGGCGAGATGGAAATTCGGTAGTTACCTTTTGTAACTATCGACGCGGGGCACTGAGGGAGGCGGACATGCAAAAAAACGTCGTTGGCGCGGGGTTGTGGGTCAATCGAGCAACCGTGAATCTGCAACATACCGTAGTAGGTTGTGAGTTACCGAGACCCGTTTCCAACCGTCTAGTAAGCTGTTCGTTAAAGGATGATTGTGCTCCGGACGGACGTGGGGGCTGACCCACCTCGCAAGAGGTATGGTATTGCATTGATCGAGGGATTCCACTCCTCGAGGGCTTCCTCCACCTCACCCGATGGCGAGACGGACTCACAACCAATGCGAGCGGCGAGATGGGAATTCAAGGGTTACCTTTCGTACCTATCGACGCGGGGCGTTCCTTCCGTGACGGCCAGCATCGGTGGGGACTCGTGCACGGATTCGTCCGGGCCGGGTTCCTGTCGATCCTCGGCTAAGCGATTGGGGCGTTTTTTGCGATGCGAGACGGTGCGTGAGTGGTTATCGGCGTGTGCGGTCAGGTTGGATCCCTGCTCGAGCAGCGACGTCCTGCCAAGCACGCCTCTTCATACAAGACGACACAAGCGCGCAAGGCCTTGGTCGCACGACGGTTTCCTGTGTTGCATACCTCGCACGGCACTGACGGCTTAACGTATTCGCATTTCGTCGCGCGCTCGTCTTCGCAACACGCGTGGATTTTGCGCGGGACGAACGGAGAAGGCATCGCCACGTTCCACGGTCGTCGCGAATTGTCGCGGCGGCCTTGGCACGAGGGCGACTGTCCGAGCTCTCGGATTCGGTCCACCTTGAGGGCAAGGGGCGTCGAGCTCCAATCTGCCTGTCCCGACGCGTTTTGTACGACTCAAACTGTCGCCTCGAGCTAGCCAGCGGTCGTTCTCGTCGCCAATCCCTCGTTCCTAGGAGCGAGCGGGAGACGGGGGCGTACCGTCGGTCTCGTGCGGCAGCGACGTCGTCGAGGAATGCTACCTGGTTGATCCTGCCAGTAGTCATATGCTTGTCTCAAAGATTAAGCATGCATGTGTAAGTATGAACTAATTCAGACTGTGAAACTGCGAATGGCTCATTAAATCAGTTATAGTTTGTTTGATGGTACCTACTACTCGGATAACCGTAGTAATTCTAGAGCTAATACGTGCAACAAACCCCGACTTCTGGAAGGGATGCATTTATTAGATAAAAGGTCGACGCGGGCTCTGCCCGTTGCTGCGATGATTCATGATAACTCGACGGATCGCACGGCCTTAGCGCCGGCGACGCATCATTCAAATTTCTGCCCTATCAACTTTCGATGGTAGGGATAGTGGCCTACC
>NW_017618008.1:0-2500 GCF_001879475.1 Ipomoea nil | reverse complement strand
AGGGAGCCAAAGGCCGCGGCAGCGAAGGAGGACGCGCAGGAAGGGAGGAACGAGAGGCCCACGGGCCCGGGCGACGAGCCAGCGAAACCACAGCCAAGGGAACGGGCGGGGCAGAAGCAGCGGGGAAAGAAGACCCGGGGGAGCGGGACGCGAGGCCGACGGGGGAAAGGACGGGAGAGGGGGAGGAGAAGGGGGAGCCGAAAGGCGAAAGGGAAAGACCACGACGGGGAACGGGAGGGGACGGAGGCCGGGAAGCGGAGGCGGGGCAGGGCCCCGCGGGGGGGACCCAAGGCGCGCGGGCGGGCGAGCCGGGCGGAAGACAGGGGCAGGGGGGGAGGGGGGCGGGGGCGGCACAGCGGGGAAAAGAGAACGCAGGGGGCCGAAGAGGAGCGCAACGAGAACAGAAAGCGCGGGGGGAACAGAAGGGGAAAAGCGCGGGGGAGGCGGAGGGCCAGGACGAAGACGAACCGGGAAAGCGGGGGCCGAACGAGCCGGGAGACCGGCGGAAGGCGAAGCGAGAGGGGGCAGAAAAGGGACCACAGGGAGAACGGGCGGGGGGCAGCCAAGCGGGCAGAGCGACGGGGCGGGGGAGCCGGCGAGGGCGGCGCGGCCGAGCAGGGGAAGCAGAAGGCACCAAGGGGGGGAGGGGGCACCCACCAAGAGGGAACGGGAGCGGGGGGAGACCGGCGGGAGACAGGGGAGGGGACCCGACGGAGGACAGGGGCGCAAGAGGAAGGCAACCGAGGACGAGAGGAACCGGGGAGGCGCACAAGGGGGCAGCGCGCGGGGGGGAAAAGCCAGGGGCGCGAAGCGACCGGGCGGGGGAGGAGGACGGAACGCCGCGAAGGCAGAAGCCGGGCGAGACCGACGCAGGCGCGCGGCGCCCGGGGGCCGACCCGCAGGAGGGGCCAGGGGGCCCCCAAGGGCACGGGGCGGGGGCGAAGCCGGCGGGGCGGAAGGGGCACGGGGGCCGCCGGGAAGGACAAGGCCGAGCGAGCGGCGAGCGGAAGCCGGGCAGACGACGGAAAGACGCGACGGGGGAGGGGAAGGGGGAGAGGGGCCGGGCGGCCACGAGCCGCGGAGAGGCAGCCCGGGGGCGCGCCGAGGCGGCCCGCCCACCCCCGAGCCAAGCCAGCCGGCAGCACGCCCGAGGAAAGCCAAGGCAAGCCACACGAGGACGCGAGAGGGGACAAGGCCAAGAAGGGGGAGGAGGGCGAAGGGGGAAGCGCAAGCAAGAAACAAAGGCGGGAAAAAAGGGCGAAGGGGCAAAGGAGGCACAAGGGGCAAGGGCGGGGGACAAGGGGGGAGGGGCCAAGGACGGAGCCACGGGCACGCGAACAGCACGGGGGGGGGGCCGACGGTGGCGGACGAGGAGGCACGAGGGCGACCGAAGGGCGGACAGAGGGCCGGACGAAGGGGCGAAGGGCGGACGGCGGGGCAGAAGGGGCGGACGGAGGCGCAACGGGAGGGCCGAAGGGGCGGACGCAGGCGGAACGAGGGGGCCGAAGGGCGGACGGGGGCGGAACGGAGGGGGCCGACAGGGCGGACGCAGGCGGAACGAGGGGGCCCAAGGGGCGGACGGAGGCGGAACGAGGGGGCCGAAGGGCGGACGGGGGCGGAACGGGGGGGGGCCGAAGGGGCGGACGCAGGCGGAACGAGGGGGCCGACGGGGCGGGCGGGGCGGACGGGGGCGGAACGAGGGGGCCGACGGGGCGGACGGAGGCGGAACGAGGGGGCCGACGGGGCGGGCAGAGGCGGAACGAGGGGGCCGAAGGGGCGGACGGAGGCGGAACGAGGGGGCCGAAGGGGCGGACGGGGGCGGAACGAGGGGGCCACGGGGCGGACGGAGGCGGAACGAGGGGGCCGAAGGAGCGGACGGGGGCGGAACGAGCGGGCCGAAGGGGCGGACGGGCGGAACGAGGGGCCGAGACGGGGCGGACGAGGGGCCGAAGGGGCGGACGGGGCGGAACGAGGGGGCCGACGGGGCGGGCGGAGGGGGAACGAGGGGGCCGAAGGGGCGGACGGAGGCGCAACGGGAGGGCCGAAGGGCGGACGCAGGCGGAACGAGGGGGCCGAAGGGCGGACGGGGGCCGGAACGGGAGGCGCGGCCGAAGGGGCGGACGCAGGCGGAACGAGGGGGCCGACGGGGCGGGCGGGGCGGACGGGGCCGGAACGAGGGGGCCGACGGGGCGGGCGAGGCGGAACGAGGGGGCCGAAGGGGCGGAGCAGGCGGAACGAGGGGGCCGAAGGGGCGGACGCAGGCGGAACGAGGGGGCCGAAGGGCCGGACGGGGGCGGACGAGGGGCGAGGGCGACGGGCGGAACGAGGCGGCCGACGGGGCGGAGACGGAACGAGACGGGGGCCGACGGGGCGGGCAGAGGCGGAACGAGGGGGCCGAAGGGCGGACGAGGCGGAACGAGGGGGCCGAAGGGGCGGACGCAGGCGGAACGAGGGGGCCGAAGGAGCGGACGGGCGGAACGAGGGGCCGAAGGAGCGGACG
>NW_017618007.1:31935-38972 GCF_001879475.1 Ipomoea nil | reverse complement strand
CCTATTTTTTTTTATAGAATCTAGCAACGGAAGTTTTAATCCGTCGCTAGATAGAGACGGATGTTAAACCCTAAACCTATTTTTTTATATAGAATCTAGCGACGAAAAGTTTTAATTTGTCGCTAGATAGAGACGGATGTTAATACTGTCACTAGATTTGACTAATCAAGTTACTAACCCTAAGCGTTTTGGAATCAGCTATTCTCTCCCCTAACGCGTCTCTCACGCCTACCGCTCGCTACCTCGATATTCCTCTGATCGCCCACCCGACGGGTGTCGCTTCCCCTGCCACCCATGAGCCGCTGCACTTCTCCTACGGTAGTCGCTTTCCCTGCCGCCTACTTCGGTATGTTTATACTTTACCGTCGATTTTCTGTTTGTAAATCTGCTGTGTTTTACATCAGCCACGAGCCGCTGACGCTTACTTACATATGACGTTGTGTTCATCTCATAAATTATGTTTGTCCTGAATTTTTACTTTTAGACCATTGTGTTAATTTGTTTCGTATGGAACTGTGCATTCTTATTTGTTTCATCTACGAGTCTACTTAGCCAAGTGCTTTAGAGTTTATTTGCCTCCATCTACGAGTCTACTTCACATATTTTGTATGGAACTGTGTTTTACATTACCCATTACTGTTGTTTCTTCTAATTGACTTATTCCCAACACCTAGCCATATTTCTCTTACAGTACAATAAAAGAATAAACATTCTTCTTGACTAGGACAATTTCTTGTACTAAAACCAGTACAACTTTCTACTGGTTACAGTGATTTAGAAACATAACAATAAAGTTTTTCTTTTTCTGGCATGATGTCTCTTCTATACAAGAGGCATAGTGTGGGTTAGATGAGATTGAAACTAATGTAGCATACAAAAAAGTGTATTACTTTCCTTTGGTTCCTCGACTGCAGAGGTTGTATGCATCTAATGCTACAGCAAATGATATGAAGTGGCATGCAAATTCAGTTGAAGATGGAATCATGCGTCATCCCTCAGACTCGCTTGCTTGGAAGCATTTTAACGACATTTATCCTAACTTTGCATCTGAAATTCGAAATGTCAGGTTAGGTCTGTGCACCAATGGTTTTCAACCATTTGGATAATCAGGACAGCAATATTCCTCATGGCTTGTGAAACTAACAACGTACAACTTGCCTCCTTGGATGTGTATGAAGGAGGAATATATGTTCTTGACCGTATTAGTTCTAGGTCCAAACAATCACAAAAGAGAAGATAGATGTTTTTTTACAACCGCTTATTGCGGAGTTAAACCAATTATGGAAAGTCAGTGTTCAAACATATGATATTTCAAAGAAGTAGAATTTTCAGATGCGAGTTGCCCCTTTATGTGGACAGTTTAGTGATTTTCCTGCATATTCGATGTTATCCGGGTGGAGCCACTGACAGGAGGTTAGCTTGTCCATATTGCATGGACAAGTCAAATGCCGTCACCCTAAAACCTAGTGGTAACCAATCGTGGTTTGACAATCATCGAAAATTTTTGCCCACCAATCATCCCATTTCGCTAGGAATAAGACAACATTCTTTAAGAACAGAGCGGTTACAACTAAGGCATCGCTTGTTCGGTCAGGATATGATATCCTTGCAAAGATTGAAACTTTAGGCCTTAAGAAGGTCACTGAATTGGATGCAGCTGAAGTTAATGGATTCATTTCCAAAACTTGCGGTTGGAAGAAGCGAAGTATCTTTTTTGGATTTGCCGTATTGGAGTTCACACTTGGTACGACATAATTTGGATGTCATGCATATAGAAAAAAATGTGTTTGATAATGTGTTCAACACAGTAATGGATGTTACTGGAAAACGAAGGACACATATAAATCTAGAGAAGAGCTGAATGATTATTGGCGGCGGCCTGAGCTGAAGCAAGACCTTGTGACCGGGAAAGTTCCCAAAAAGCTTCTTACACACTTGACAAATCGACAAGGGAAGTATTGTGTGAATGGGTTAGTAATCTCAAATTTCCTGATGGCTATGCATCTAATATGAGTCGATGTGTAGATATGAAGAAGTTGAAGTTGTTTGGTATGAAAAATCACGACTATCATGTGTTTATGTAGAGGTTAATACCAATTGCATTTCGTGAGTTTCTCCCGCTAAATGTTTGGAAAGTTCTTACAGAGTTGAGTTTATTATTTAAGAACTTTACTTCCACTACAATTGCAGTTGAAGAAATGACGAAGCTTGAGAATGACATACCTCTCATTCTATGTAAACTTGAACGTATATTTCCTCCTAGTCTCTTTGACTCTATAGAGCATCTACCAATCCACTTAGCTTATGAAGCAAAGATTGCTTGTCCAGTTCAATATAGGTGGATGTATCCATTTGAGATGTATAATATCTATTGGTTGTTTTATATGTTTCCAAACATATAATAACATTGTCATTTATATATGTCAATTGTGTTTAGATACTTTCGAAAATTGAAAAATAATGTCAAATATAAAGCTAAAGTCGAGGGCTCTATATCCAATGCATATTTGGTGGAAGAAGCATTAGCGTTCTGTTCATACTATTTGGAGGACCATGTTAGCACAAAGCACAGAAATGTGCCTCGAAATGCGGATAGTAGTGAATATGTTATTGATGAACATAAGAAACTCTTTCTATATTCAAGTATCTGGGTCGAGTATTTGGTAAAGCAAAAGCGACATATATGACAGATGAAGAGTAAAACTACTCAAACCTATGTGTTATTAAATTATTCAGAAGTGGTGTCATTTATGGAGTACGAATTCACTTCTGTTCAATTTTCTTATGCAATGTGTTATAAATGTTAACCCACTTATTTTTTTAAAGGGTTTATATTGAGGAGTTAACCAAACATTTCCAGTACTACAATTGACGGTAAATTGGAAAATGAATTTGCAAATTGGTTCAATGGCTATGTAAGACTTGTATATATATTATGTATATTAAACTTCAAATTATTTATTAAACTTTTAACACTTATATTATGTATTATACAGGCACATGATCCTTCAAATAACATTTCAAACAAATTTATAAAGGATCTTGCAAAAGGGCCACTAAGATGCGTTAATACCTATTCAGGGTATTATGTGAATGGCTTTAAATTTCACACCATTGGCTATGGTGGAGCTAAACAAACAATGAATTGTGGAGTTTTCATAAATGGTACAAACTATAGTATAGATGAAAGTGATTATTATGGACGACTGGTGGAAGTTCTACAAGTAGAGTACCCTAGCTTACCAATCAAGAGGACAATATTATTCAAGTGTGAGTGGTTTGGCCTGACAAGTGTGGGCATGAACCATTCATTCTAGCAATGCAAGCCGCTCAAGTTTATTATTGTACATACCCAAGTTTGCATCGCGACAAGCTTGACTGGTGGGTTGTTGCTAAATTAAAGCGAGATCTAAAATAGTAGTTCCTGAATCATCTATATCTACTGTAGAATCACAAATACTTGCACCATTTCAAGAGGAACCTACCGATAATCATGATCTCATGCAAATAGATGGAGACCCTTTGCATTTAAATGACCCAAATGGTGGGGTGATAGAATTTCATGACGAACTTGGTGACATCGAAGATCAACTTGAGTTAGATGAAGAAATAGAAGACTCAAGTGGAGGTTCAGTAATAAGAGATAGTGATAATGGTATTGATAGTTACTACATAGTTTACATAGTAAATGGACATGTTATATTTATATGTTATTTAACATTATTATATTTTATTATATTTTATTTTAGATGACACGAGGTGGTAGTGGAGTTGGACGCATAAGAGGACGTCGACGCGGTGCATCGGTTACACTTCCGAGTTCTTACCCATCCTCGTCTGCACTTCCTTCTCCTGTGGCACCTATTGTGGAACCTCCTCCTACTATGGTATCTCCAGCTATTGTGTCACCAGCTTCTATTGGTTCACCACCTGACTTTCCGATTCCATCACCATCAGACTCTACTGCTCCACCCACATCTAGTGCTTGTGATTTTCCTATTGTTCATGTAGATCATGGGAGGTAAAAATGTGTTATTATGTTTACATTTATGTGTATATTATTTTTATCTTTATTAATCTTTTATATATGTATAGGTTAATGCCTTCTCACGCATGTTCAAATACAATTACAAAAATATTGAAGCAAAGGATCTACCCTGATGGGTGTACTTAGAAGATTGTGTCTAATGAGTACAAGGAATCATACTTTGAAGAATTTAAGGTAAATTCACGATATGTTTTTGAAAATAGTGTGGTTCATTCTTAAAGCTAGAATGTTATTTAATTTATGTTAGTAACTTTGTCCAATTCATCTTATGGATGATACTGCATATATTTGATAAATTTGTAATGTTACAGAAATTTTTCAAGTGGGACGAGTCCATTGACAGTCAAGTACATAAAGCGTTTTTAACACAAGCACGCACACGCTATACAGATATGGTCTCCAAAATGAAGAAGAATCGGATTTCATCTGGGAAACCAGATTATGTATATGAAGATACATGGCGCATTTGGGAGGCTTATTAGGATAGGCCTGAAGTGAAAGCTAAATCTGAACAACAACACAAAAATAGGATGAGTGCGGTAGCAGGACTTGGTATGGGATATTCTCGACATACCGGGGGATCTAGATCAACTATTGAGCAATATCATACATTGGTAATACATTTAACGTAAAAATTTCTTATTTGTATATATTTTCTGGATTTAAGTATCATTTTATTGTTTGTGCATGTTTAATAGCGGGATAAACTTCAAAAGGAGTCTGATCTGTTTGAGTGTTTTGTGCATACACACAAAAAGAAGGATGATACATTCGTTGATGAGAGGTCAAAGAAAATCGCTATAAGTATAACCTAACAACCGTATATTGTTAAATAGATAAAATCTTACATGTCATTATATACTTGTCTTATTTTGTATATGTGTTTAATTGTACGACGAAATACAAGCACGACGTGATGCTGCAATGCAAGAGGCAGAAGGGTCAACTGAGCCACTAGTTATAGACATGTCACAGATGTATGTGGATGTTGTTGGTGGGGTAAAAAAATAGTGTATTTATGGCTTAGGGACTAAGTCATCTGCATTTATCAGCGGGAATAGCTGTAGTTCATCTGCTACTTCACAACTTCAACAAGAGGCAATAAAGGAGATGGTGAACCAACAGTTAAGAGACCATGCGAGTTGAGATGGAGGCTCAGATGGAAGCTAAATTACAAGCTGTAAGAACTAAAATTCATGCTCAAATGCAAGCTAAGATTTAGACTTAAATGCAAGTTCAGATTGCAAGTTTGATGGATGAGTTGCGTCGCAACGGCATGCTATCCACTTCAAATACTCAAGCTGAACATTTAGCTAATTCAAATGATAAAAACTTAGGAGATGATTAGATTATGTTTATTTATGTTGTACTGGTTCTAATTATGTAACATGATACTACTATACTTTTGTTATTGTTATTCATTTTGAATGCTTTAATATAATATATTTTATAATTATATAATTCAATTACTATATTATATGTTTAATGCTGGTTTCTGATATTAATTAGCGGGTATAATTGTTTTATTAATTTTTAGAATTTAGCGACGAACAAATATGGTAGTAAGGCAACGAAATAGCGACGGACAAATTCGTAGTTAAATTTAGCGACGGATATCTATCACTAAGCTGTAGCTAAATCACATTCAATTAAAATAATAATAAAAGAATAGCGATGGTAATTTTCGTCATTATATTAACGATGAACGGAAAAATCCATAGCTAAGCCGTTGCAAATCTCGTCGCCGTATCGTAATAGTAATAAAAAATTATTTGTGCATCGCACAGGTAATTGGGCGATTATTTGCTCGAATTCAAAAAAGTATAACATTAGAAAACATAATCAATCCAACCCAATTCATCAATTACACTATATAATATTCGTTGTTATAATTTATATAATTGTATATCGATCCAAATACTCTTTAAATATTATTACAAAACTATTCTGTGCAAAGCACGCGTGGAAATACTAGTTGTAATAAAACTACATATATTTTTTTAAATCCAACCATTTTACGAGCTTAATTGGCCCACTAAATTATCTATTTTACATAGCATTCCGCATTGACATGAGATTAAACATTTTATTTTGTGTGTAAACAATGAGAAGGTCCGGGTCTTTCACTGTCCAATTAATTACAAAATCAGTTATGAAAAATGGCACAAATAAACATAATATGTGATGGGGTATGGACCCAAGGGGCCCGGGGCTCAAAGAAGAAAGAAGACGAAGAGAGAGCTTGGGCCTATTGAAGATAAGGGCCCATCCCCGGATCCATGAATTGGAAGGCATGAGTCCCGGAGTGCGAGTGAGCAGTCGGTGCGAGCAGGAGGTCAGCCCGGCTGAGATAGCCGTTAGCATTTAAGAGGGTCTTTTTAAAGCACAGTTAAACAGGCTGTTGGGAGGCTCGGTAACGGCCGCCCAATGGCCTCTAGGAGTAAATGGGCTATTTTATGGCTTTTAAATGTATTTAAAACGATAGAGGGGCAACCCACTATAAAAGGGGTGGCCCGGCCCGTAAGAATGTAAGGCAGAGCTTTTTTTCCCCAAGAGGACAGAAAACACAGAGAGATCACCCAAAATAAGGGAAAATCATCCCTACTTTGTTTGAAAGGTGAATCCATCAACCACGGTTGTGTTGGACCTCACTGGGTCCAAAAACCCTAAAACCAACAATATGTTAAGCTGACTCAAATTTATAAATGTTATGGAAAATGACACGTATATAACTTAACTCGTTAAGTTGAGCCAGATTCAAAGATGTTGTGAAAAGCGACACGTATAAACATAACACGTTAAGCTTACTCAGATTTATAAATGTTAAGAAAAACGACATGTATAAACTTAACACATTAAAGCCGAGTCAGACTCATAATTTTTTTGACTGCTCAACATGATATGCCATAAGGTACTTGATGTCAAAAATTATTTGTCCTCACGTATAAACATAACACGTTAAGCTGACTCAGATTTATAAATGTTAAGA
>NW_017618007.1:16935-26935 GCF_001879475.1 Ipomoea nil | reverse complement strand
CACCACTCCTCCTTACTACCACCATCACCTTCTTTTAATTCTACTTCAACTCCTCCTTAGTACCACCGTCGCCGTACACCACTGTCGCCACTCTACCAACGCCGCGCCACCACAACCTTCCTTCTTCATTGTGAGTTTTTATTTTTATTTTTATTTTTTAAAAAATTTGGTATTATTTTAATTTTTTGAATTGTTTTAAATATTTTTAAATTGTTTTGAATTATTTGTTCATAATTGGTGGTAATTTTTGTATTTTTTATGCAATACTTATGTATTGGAAATTATGATGAACTTGAATTTTAGGAATTATATTAAATTATATTTCGAATGAGGATAAATCTTGTGTGAGATCGACTCACAAATCCATTTTCGTGAGACGGATCGGGTCATGATAAAAATGTAATACGTACGAATAAGGAATAAAATGTTTATTACTTATATTGGTGCCTATGCGGCCGCACCGACCACAAGTTATGTTGCGACCGTATTTGAGCTAAACTCTATATAATAATAATAATAATAATAATAATAATAATAATAATAATAATAATAATAATAATAATAATAATAATAATAATAATAATAAACATTGCATTATACTATATACGATAAAATATTTATGGTAATTTTAATTAATGTGTATTACAATATTTTTTAAAGTACAACTCATACATATATGAGAAAGTTTAGAGTAGTCGAATGAGTTTGTCTAATACTGAATTAAATTACAGTTGGCAATGGTATTCGTTGCTATAGTTTGTAGTGTGTTATAACCATACCCATTCTCTCATAGACAATTATTTACTTTTTGTTCACATTTTAATTTATAATGTTTATTCCTCTACATTTGTCAGCATGAGTTGTCAATTAGTTTTTTTTTTTTTTTTTTTTTTTTTTTTTTTTTTTTTTTTTGTAAACTCTAAACGGATTAGGAAGATTACTTGAATTTGATGAGATAAGTAGGATTACAGCTAGCAATTCAATATAAATGTATTGTTTGGGTACTGATTACTTGAATTTGATAACATGATTCAGATTACGTTGAACAATTCGATATTTATGTAGTGTTTAGGTAACTTTTGGTACTTCCATTCACAATGTTTTCTTTCTTGATAGGTTGAGGTTGAAGCGTTGAAGTTTTGAACTGATCCATTACTGGAAATGGCACAAACGAGTTAGTTTTAATAATTCTCATTGTCTATTCTATGAGTGAGTTATTATTATTATTATTATTATTATTATTAATTTTTTAATTTTAATTAGGTGGATCCAAGAGAGATGCTAGTGTGAAAAAAAGCAATATTCCTGATTATTTCGGAGGCAGATCTTTTTCTATCGGGACGTTACATTCAACCTGAAAATCCTTATTTTGTGACCAAAATTAGACGAACAAGGGTTGCCAGTCTGGTAATTATTCTAGATATCAATCTATTATATTCTTGATGCGGGAGGAATGAATTGAAAGATGATATATATATACATACATATATATATATATATATATATATATATATATATATATATATATATATTGTTCATTATGTGTGTCTAGCTTAGCTTGTTTCTTAATTACTTAGGTATGTACATGAGTTTTAATGGATTGAATCGGATTTGCAGTATATACCAAGAGAAATCATTAAGGACTTCAATCTTGAATTACCTCCAACCGTCACTCTACGTGACATGATAGGCAGGGAGTGGATAGCAAATGTAATTGTCTGGGGTGATGGTCGAACATGGCTGTCTGGAGGGTGGAGAAACCTGTGCAATTTGAACCTTGTTGGAAAAGAAGATAGGTGTATTTGTGAGTTCCTACCACTTCAAATGGAGAATAATATGGTGTTGCATGTTACAATTGTCAGAGAGGACGATGCCATGCAAATGAGGAATTAATGAGGAAGAATATAATGAATGAAAAATGTCTTACTTTAATGTAATTTGATGACGACATATCAATTCAATTCTATTTTGGTTTTAGATCTGGCCTAGGAACATACATGTTAAGTGCATGATGACTAATTCCTTTAATTGCAAATTCTCATATTAGATACTGTATTACTTGTAATTTTAAAATAAATGAAGGCATTATAATAATTATATAGATTACTTAGCATCCATATACTTAACATCCATGTTTGGTTATTGATTAATGGTTGATTCTCTATAAAAGATAGATCGCACCATTTGTGATGATCCATATTTGTTCAAAGATTTGTGTCGACCATATCAATAATTAGAAGATGTAGCCCTAGAGTAAAGCTTGCAAATCTTAGGTGAATTGGAGAGGCAATTCTAGTGGTAGAAGAGGATGTTGGTTTTATGACTTTTCGGCAGTTAACGGCAGGCCAACATTATCGTTAGAATAACGAGAATATCGGAGAGGATAACGATAATATAGGAGAAATATAAGAAAAAATATATGGAGAGAATATATGAACTTTGTATTAATGAATATTTCTTGTGAATACCCAGAGTTCTCCCCATTCGTCTATGTGAGAGGTTTATTTATACATATTTTGGACTTAGAGCCCTGCAAGGAATAAGAATTCTAAACTGCCTCATATTGGGAGTCCTAGTTATATAATAAAACATAATTTTATTATACTAGAAATAATGAGCCAAATTCTAATTATATTGGGAATAAGAGGCTCAATCGACAAACTCTTGGATTGCTTCGTATCTATATCTTTCTTGGGCTTCCTTGATCCAGTTGCTTTCATGGGTCGGTCCATGTGGCTCAGGCCAACTATAATTATGTTGTGCATTTGTGTGCACCATGCAAGGTGCACACGGATGTAAAAACGGCGTCGTTTTACTTAAATAAAATAAAATTATTTTCGATTGCCGTTAGTTACGTAAACATATGTGCATAATTTTATAATTTCACATTCTGGATTTATAGTTATGAAATTATGGATGTGTAGTTATGCAATTCTGGATTTATAGTTATGAAGTTACAGATGTGTAATTATGCATGCAGTTCTGAATGTATAGTTATGAAGTTATAATTTCACATTCTGAATGTATAGTTATGAAGTTATGGATGTGTAGTTATGCATGCAATTCTGAATGTATAGTTATGAAGTTATGGATGTGTAGTTATGCATGCAATTCTGAATGTATAGTTATGAAGTTATGGATGTGTAGTTATGCATGCAATTCTGAATGTATAGTTATAAATTTATGGATGTGTAGTTATGCAATTCTGTATTTATAGTTATGAAGCTATGGATGTGTAGTTATGCATGCAATTCTGAATGTATAGTTATGAAGTTATGGATGTGTAGTTATGCAATTCTGGATTTATAGTTATGAAGTTATGGAAGTGTAGTTATGCAATTCTAAATGTATAGTTATGAAGTTATGGATGTGTAGTTATGCAATTCTGGATTTATAGTTATGAAGTTATGGATGTGTAGTTATGCAATTCTGAATGTATAGTTATGAAGTTATGGATGTGTAGTTATGCATGCAATTCTGAATGTATAGTTATAAAGTTATGGATGTGTAGTTATGCAATTCTGAATGTATAGTTATGGATGTGTAGTTATGCAATTCTGGGTTTATAGTTATGAAGTTATGGATGTGTAGTTATGCAATTCTGGATGTATATTTATGAAGTTATGGAGGTGTAGTTATGTAATTCTGATTTTTTAAATTTTTTTTTTTTAAAGTTGGATGTCAAAACGGCGTCGTTTTTGAAATGGTGCACACGGTTGCACAGCATAACGCTCCTAGTATATTATCCATGGAAAATGGCAAATTATATCGTGCACCGCTGTGCATAATCGATTATGCATCGCGCATTAAAATGACGTCGTTTTGTTTAATGAAACGAACCGACATCCATTTCCACCGTTCCGTACCTTTCCGCAAAAAGTAACTATGTTATTCAGTTTCATTTTGTATACACTGTATTTTCAGTTCAACACAAGTACAGTTTCATTTCGATATAACTACAGTTTCATTCAATATTTATAGACTCAAATATGTGAAAATGTTATTTAATTTTATTTTATATACACTATAGTTTTATTAAAACAGAACTACATGATCATTTTAATTTAATTACAGCTTTATTGTACAATATACACTCAAATATGTGAAATGTTATTCAGTTTCATTTTATATACACTTCAGTTTCATTTCACCACATCTACAGTATCATTTTGATATAACTGCAGTTTCATTTGATAATATAAAAATAATAAGTGAGGCAGTGTCTGTTTAGATATACTGTAGTGTCAGTTGGTAATTAACATACAAAAAATGCACTCTCCGTTAAAACTAACGGCGCGTCGTTTCTTTACTTAAAGTAACAACGTCGTTTTGACCGCGGTCTATGATATAACGACCCATTATCCATCATCCAGTCCCCCACTTTCTTGAGATTTCATGAAGTCAATGTCTCAGGAAAGTATCTCGATCTGTTTTCTAGTAGGCTAATTATGAACTGGGAGCAATGAGAAGATTTAGGTGCTCGTGGCTCTTCTCGTAATGTACACATATCGTGGGTTTGCTTCATACTTATTGTAGTCATTATATGTGTGTCCCATGTGGATTAAAAGGAAAATCAAAGCTATGCAAAAGGAGGGTCAAGCCTCATCCAAATCCCTTTTCTCCAAGGCCAAGACATGCTTGTCAGAGTTGAAAACCACAACCCCAAATTATTGAGAACAAAAATGCAGATGTGACACTCCCGATTTTACGTACTAAACAAAGGCAATTAAAGCTTAGATATAGAGATTAAACTAAACATTAAGCATTAAAAGTCACGGAAGCTAACAGTCAATCGGGAAATGTGATACCACATATATCTAATCTATAGATGCACAGGCTAGAAATCAAGCACTAAATACCAAAATCCAACATAAAGTCAAACAATTCTAGAGTTAAAGACATACAGGCCACAATAACTAGACTAAGAGGTAAAGGAGAGCTACGCTAAACTACGTCTTCTTCTAGCGCGGTCACAATGGTCTACTCTGTACCTATAAAACATAAGGGGTAGCACCCGTTAGCGAATAATGCTAAGTAACTATAACACCTCTTGTTTTTTTCCTAAAATATTTATATTAAATATAAATATTATCCAAATAGAACTATTTACTTATAATTAAATAGTTTGCTAAAAATATATACATATACCTAAATCCATTAATTTATTGATATGGTCCATGGTGGACCGTCGACCTTTGTCTAAAATAAAGCCCGTTAGCCATTTTGGATAAAGTAAGGAGGGTCCTCTTACCTTTTCAGATTCGTATTAGGAATCCTAAACCTTTTACCTTTTTCAGATTCGTATTAGGGAGCCTATACCCTTACCTATTCAGATTCTAACTGGGAATCATAAATCTATTTAAAGGGGATTAGAAAGCATTTTTAATCCATTTCACCCATCCCTATTCCCACACTCGAAAATCCCTCCCCAAAACATAGTCAAAGGATTCCCCATCACCGGGCTTAGGGAGGATCGATTGAGGAAAGATCTTAGGAACTTGTGAGAAGTTTAATTAAGCTAAAACGGTAACCCATGTCTTACAAAACCTATTTTCCTTGCTATCTTTTATTGATTGGCTCCTTTGAATGATTGTATGTGTGATTTCATGACTAAGCCTTGATAGAGCTTGTCTTTAGGATTTATGATGTGGATTATTGTTATTCTTGTTGTTCTTGATGATCTTGTGTGGTTGTTTGCATGATCTTGTGTTTAAGCATGTTTAGAGCTTGGCTTTAGGGTTTACAAGATGGTGTCTTGATGTTCTTGTGGTTCTTGATGTTCTTGAACAACTATGTGCTTATTCTTGAGGCTTGGCATGATTAGAGCTTATGTTTAGGATTTAATTGTATTATTTCTTGGCTTATTCTTGATGTCCAAACCCCTATTGTTGTTGTTGAGGATTGGGAAGTGTTTGGACTTGAATTTGGGCATAATTGATGAATTCCCGGGATGGGAAGTTTAGCCAAGAAGCATGCTCTAGCGGGTAGTTGGTGGGAGGACGAACCCCCACTCGACCACCCGTCGGGAAGGGGCCCTTGTTCCAGCGGGTGGCCGGTGAGAGGTTGAGCACCCGCCGGAAGTCCCGTTGGAACATAGCCAGTCCGGCGGGAGTTTGTCCTCTCGCCGTACCGCCCGCTGGTATGGGCGGTGCAGTGTGTTGTTTTCTGCCGTTGATCGTTTCCCCGTGCCCCGTTGTTTCTCGTTTGACGTGCGCGAGTCTAGCATGATGTCTTAAATGCCGTAACGTGATTTGTGGTTCGTGTCTAAGCATGTGGTCTAAACTTGTATTGTCGTGTTGAGTCTTGATGTGATTGTTGTTAAGTCTTGATTGTCGTGTTATTGTCCATGGTGACGAAAAGATGCGAGATTGGTGGAAAAGATATGTTAGAGGTATGGCGCACTGCGAGTGCTTGTGTTATGTGCACTGTGTGTGCTTGATCGTTGTGCTATAGGCACATATCACTTGATTATTGTGCTATAGGCACATATCATGTTATGTAATGGCACTACATGTTCTTGATCATTGTGCTATAGGCACAGATCACTTGATTATTGTGTTATAGGCACAGATCATGTAATGTAATGGCACTGCGAGTGCTGAGTGATCGGTGGAATGTTGGAGGTCATGTTGGAGGGGAGCATCCGGTGCTCCGGAGGGATAAGGGTGTGGAGTTATAACACCCCTAATTTTTAAAACATTTAATGCTTATGAAATAAAGGAGAATCTGTCATTAATACCCAGCAGAGCGGAAACTAATATCATAAGTATCGGGGTGCTATGCCACATCTAGGCTGGAGAACCTAGATGCACAGGCTACAACTAACTAATCTAAGCATAATCCATAATTAATATTCAAATACAATTTGAGGCACACAGGCCTTAGCAACTATGACTAGATCTAACTATTGCTAACTCTGCGAGTCCATCTAGCGCACTCCAAAGCTACTGGTCAGTACCTGAAAAACATATGATGTAACAACCGTCAGCGAATAATGCTGAGTAACCCACTCCCACGCGTTGAGTACAATATAGGTAGATATAAGAAAACCATTTTGAGACTGAGGAATACATATATAGTCCTAAACAACTCTAGCTTTAAAACCAAGCTCAAGACTCAAGACACATTAATAGACTCATCACCATAAGATAATATAAAGATACTAGCATGCAACCTAAAACCCATAAAGTAAGACAATAGCAAGACTCAACAATAACAAGCAAGAGCAACAACACACACGTCCACGGTCCAACCTTATACCAAGTTCCAACTTGTACGCCTCTCCAACATTATTTCAATTCCAACATATACCTCCAGGCCACCCTTATATTTTCTTCCTTATCCCTCTGGAGCACTCATGCTCCCCATCAACATACTGCCAACAAGACCACCACCGCCGGCGCCAATACATAACATGATCTGTGCCTATATATAGCACAATAATCAAATGGTCTGTGCCTATAGCACAATAACCGAGCACTTGTAGTCCTAAACTGCCAACATATCTTTTCTACCAATCACATCTCTTTTCTTATCATGGACAGCAACATAACCAATCATCATTCAACAACAACAATCAGCGTAGATCAATACTCAATACCAATACTCAATATTCACAATGCCAAACACAAGGGAAAGGCACAAGGTTCTCAAGGGAACATACAAATCTCATCATAGGCCAACGAATACCAACTTAAACCACATGCAATAATCAAGACTCACAACTCGTCAACTCCTAACACGGTACCCAAAACATCAAACTAGACCCCCAAACATCAAACGGGGCACAACGGGAACGAGGAAACAACATCGGGGGAAAACAACACACAACGTCCCGCCGTACCAACGGGCCGGTACGATGGGTGGACAACCACCCTACGTCTGCTCGATGGCGGACGGCCTTGTACCAGCGGGTACACCTCCACCTGCCGGCCACCCCGCTAGTACAGGTGACCGTACCCGGCGGGTGGTCAGGTGGGGGTTGTCCCCCACCGGCTACCCGCTGGTACACACATTCCTTGGCACTTTCCCCAACCCGGGAGTTCATCACTTTTACCCAAATCAAGTCCAAACACATCCCAACAGATATTAACAACAATATGGACTTGAACCACAAGAATTTAAGCCAAGAAACAACACAATTACACTCTAGATGTAAACCCTAGACATGCCAAGATCAAGACCAGAACACATAGTAAAATCAAGAACATCAAGACCCTTAAGAACAACAAGACACTATCACATAAAACCTTAATAACAAGCTCTAGACATGCCTAAACAAAAGATCATGCATATAACCACACCACGAATATCAGGATCAACAAGATTATCAATCAATCACAACATATACCCTAAGATAAGCTCTAATCAAGACACAATCATAAGATCATACATATGATTATCAAAGGAGCCAATAAATAAGATATAGCAAGGAAAATAGGTTTTGTAAGACATGGGTTACCTTTTAATTAAACTTCTCCCAACTTCCCTAGGATCTTTCCTCAAGGTCCTTTCCCTAGTCGATCTTTCCCTAGGCTTCGGTAATGGGGAATTCTTTCCATTATCTTTTGGGGAGGGATTCTCGAGTGAGGGAATAGGGAATGGGTGGAAGGGGTTCTAAATGCTTCTACATCCCCTTTAAATAGATTTAGGATTCCCAGTTAGAATCTGAATAGGTAAGAGGAGTACAGGGTGGTCTGGAGGTACATGTTGGAACTAATATATAGTTGGCGAGGCGTAAAGGTTGGGACTTGGTATAAGGTTGGAACAATGGACGTGTTTGTTGTTGTTGTTTGTTATTGTTGAGTCTTATTGACGTCTTGTCTTGTGGTCATAGCTTGCATGCTTTGTGTTTATGTGCTGTGTGTGTCAGTCTGTTGATGTGTCTTGAGTCTTATTTCCTAGTTTTAAAACTAGAGTTGTTCAGGACTATATTTATGTATTCCCATGTCTCAAAATGGTTTTCCTATATTTATATGCTTATGGTACTCAACAGGTGGGAGTGGGTTGCTTAGAATATTCTATAACGGTTGTGATACCGCATGTTTTTTCATGTACTGATTAGTTGGCCGAGAGCGCGCTAGAAGGAGCTGCGGTTCCTAGCTTTGTTAGACGGCCTGTGAGCCATGCTTGAATTTGGATAATGATTATGGTTTATGCTTTGTTTAGTTAGTTTTGGCCTGTGCATCTACGTTCTCAAGCTTAGATGTGGCATAGCACCCCAACACTTATGTTTAGCTTCCATTCTGTTTTGGGTATTAATGATAGGATTATCCTTATTTCGTAATCTTTAATGATTTTAAATTATACTGGAAATTGGGGGTGTTACAGTAACCCACCACTACGCATTGAGTATAATATAGTATAGATATAAGAAAATCATTTGAGACTTGCTTATCCATTTGCGTGAGGCCGTGCGAATAGAGTGCGAATAAGAGGGCAAAAATTCAGCATTTGTGAGGAGTTCAATTAATCATTCAACAATTCTAGAGAGAAGTTCTTAGAGGTAGCTTTAGGTTTAGGCTCGATTAGATTTCTTTTCTAGGGTTTTAGCCTCAAATCTAGATGTTTTGCAAGGAAGCTTGAAGATTTGGAAAGCTTGTGGATTGGGTTTTCGTCTTCTACAAACATTGGAAGGGATCTAGATTCATCTTGGGTGAAATCTAACTTTTGATCTTCATTGTTTAAATCTTGTTCATCCATTTCATATTTGCTAGATCTTGCTCATTATCATGTTTGGCTAAAGTCCTAGGGCAAGGATTGTTGTTTATATTGCGTTTGATGGATTCGTAATGTCATTTGTGATTCTTGATTGTTGTTGGCTTACTTGTCTTGTTCGAAGTGAGTTTTGTGTGGACTAGTGTGTGAGGTGCGCAACTCGCCCATTAGATCTAGGATGAGTGCATTGGCAAGAGATTGTGATGTACTCTAGCCTTACCACATGCATTTCCCGCCCTCAGATACGAGTGGATAAGGTCCGGAAAGGGATGTACGCAAGATG
>NW_017618007.1:0-16835 GCF_001879475.1 Ipomoea nil | reverse complement strand
GGGGTTCGTCCCCCACCGGCTACCCGCTGGTACACACATTCCTTGGCACTTTCCCAACCCGGAGTTCATCACTTTTACCCAAAATCAAGTCCAAACACATCCAACAGATATTAACAACAATATGGACTTGAACACAAGAATTTAAGCCAAGAAACAACACAATTACACTCTAGATGTAAACCCTAGACATGCCAAGATTCAAGACCAGAACACATAGTAAATCAAGAACATCAAGACCCTTAAGAACAACAAGACACTATCACATAAAACCTTAATAACAAGCTCTAGACATGCCTAAACAAAAGATCATGCATATAACCACACACGAATATCAGGATCAACAAGATTATCAATCAATCACAACATATACCTAAGATAAGCTCTATCAAGACACAATCATAAGATCATACATATGATTATCAAAGGAGCCAATAAATAAGATATAGCAAGGAAAAATAGGTTTTGTAAGACATGGGTTACCTTTTAATTAAACTTCTCCCAACTTCCTAGGATCTTCCTCAAGGTCCTTTCCCTAGTCGATCTTCCCTAGGCTTGGTAATGGGGAATTCTTTGATTATCTTTTGGGGAGGGATTCTCGAGTGAGGGAATAGGATGGGTGGAAGGGGTTCTAAATGCCTTCTAATCCCCTTTAAATAGATTTAGGATTCCCAGTTAGAATCTGAATAGGTAAGAGGAGTACAGGGTGGTCTGGAGGTACATGTTGGAACTAATATATAGTTGGCGAGGCGTAAAGGTTGGGACTTGGTATAAGGTTGGAACATGGACGTGTTTGTTGTTGTTGTTTGTTATTGTTGAGTCTTATTGACGTCTTGTCTTGTGGTCATAGCTTGCATGCTTGTGTGTTTATGTGCCTTGTCGTGTCAAGTCTGTTGATGTGTCTTGAGTCTTATTCCTAGTTTTAAAACTAGAGTTGTTCAGGACTATATTTATGTATTCCCATGTCTCAAAATGGTTTTCCTATATTTATATGCTTATGGTACTCAACAGGTGGGAGTGGGTTGCTTAGAATTATTCTATAACGGTTGTGATACCGCATGTTTTTTCATGTACTGATTAGTTGGCCGAGAGAGCGCTAGAAGGAGCTGCGGTTCCTAGCTTTGTTAGACGGCCTGTGAGCCATGCTTGAATTTGGATAATGATTATGGTTTATGCTTTGTTTAGTTAGTTTTGGCCTGTGCATCTACGTTCTCAAGCTTAGATGTGGCATAGCACCCAACACTTATGTTAGCTTCCATTCTGTTTTGGTATTAATGATAGGATTATCCTTATTTCGTAATCTTTAATGATTTTAAATTATACTGGAAATTGGGGGTGTTACAGTAACCCACCACTACATTGAGTATATATATAGTATAGATATAAGAAAATCATTTGAGACTTGCTTATCCATTTGCGTGAGGCCGTGCGTGAATAGGAGTGCGAATAAGAGGGCAAAAATTCAGCATTTGTGAGGGTTCAATTAATCATTCAACAATTCTAGAGAGAAGTTCTTAGAGGTAGCTTTAGGTTTAGGCTCGATTAGATTTTCTTTTCTAGGTTTTAGCCTCAAATCTAGATGTTTTGCAAGGAAGCTTGAAGATTTGGAAAGCTTGTGGATTGGGTTTTCGTCTTCTACAAACATTGGAAGGGATCTAGATTCATCTTGGGTGAAATCTAACCTTTGATCTTCATTGTTTAAATCTTGTTCATCCATTTCATATTTGCTAGATCTTGCTCATTATCATGTTTGGCTAAAGTCCTAGGGGCAAGGATTGTTGTTTATATTGCGTTTGATGGATTCGTAATGTCATTTGTGATTCTTGATTGTTGTTGGCTTACTTGTCTTGTTCGAAGTGAGTTTTGTGTGGACTAGTGTGTGAGGTGCGCAACTCGCCCATTAGATCTAGGATGAGTGCATTGGCAAGAGATTGTGATGTACTCTAGCCTTACCACATGCATTTCCCGCCCTCAGATACGAGTGGATAAGGTCCGGAAAGGGATGTACGCAAGATGTTTGTTATAATGCCTCTTAAAGAAGAATAGTTCCTTCGAGTGGCGTTAAGACCGAATCGTTGTATTCTTTCTTTTTTTTTAAAAAAAATTATTTTGAAATTATTTTTTTAATAATTGAATTGGTAACCTATAAAAAAAATGTCAATTACCTGCTAAAAATGCTAATTGAACAAATTTAGTAGGTAAGTGTGGTTAAATAGCGTTTAATTTAGTTCATGGTGGGAATTGAGCATTTGCCAATAGTACATGGGCCTATTTGACACTTCTCCATAAAATTATAATGGTAATTAAACTACTACAAAAAAAAGGCGAATATAGCGATGGCTTTAGCGACGGACGAATTTCGTTGCTAATATAGTGACGGAATAGCAACAACGTAGTGACAGATTTAATCTTTTTGTTAAATAGACTTCTAGTGACGGTTTAGCGCCAGACTAGCGACGGGTATTGCGACGGAACATTGATGTTGTCAAATGCGTAGCTAATATTATCGAGAATTTTTTGCGCAAAAAACTAGAGTGAGATTAGCGACAGTCTTTTCGTGGGCTTATTTATTAATTTTAATAGCCACGGATATACTAATCCGTCACAAAGGCTACGAGCGGGAGAATGTTAAATACCAAACCTATTTTTTTTTTATAGAATCTAGCGACGGAAGTTTTAATCCGTCGCTAGATCGAGACGGATGTTAAACCCTAAACCTATTTTTTTATATAATCTAGCGACAAAAGTTTTAATCCGTCGCTAGATAGAGACGGATGTTAATACCGTCTCTGGATTTGACTAATCAAGTTACTAGCTCTAAGGGTTTTGGAATCAGCTATTGTCTCCCCTAACGGGTCTCTCATGCCCACTGCTCCGCTGCCTCGATATTCCTCTAATTGCCCACCCGCGACGGCGTCGCTTCCCCTGCCGCCGACGAGCCGCTGTACTTCTCTGCCGACGGCGTCGCTTCCCCTGCCGCCCACGAGCCATTGCACCTCTCCGTCGACGGCGTCGCTTCCCCTGCCACTCACCAGCCGCTGCACTTCTCCGGAGGTAGTCGCTTTCCCTGCCGCCTACTCCGGTACGTTTATACTTTATTGTCGGTTTTTCTGTTTGTAAATCTGCTGTGTTTTACATTAGCCACGAGCCGTTGACGCTTACTTACATATGGCGCTGTTTTCATCGCATAAATTATGTTTGTCTTGAATTTTTTCTTTTAGACCATTGTGTTAATTTGTTTCGTTTGGAACTGTGCATTCTTATTTGTTTCATCTACGAGTCTGCTTAGCCAAGTGCTTTAGAGTTTATTTGCCTCCATCTACGACTCTGCTTCACATATTTTGTATGGAGTTGTGTTTTACATTACCCATTACTGTTGTTTCTTCTCATTGACTTATTCCCAACACCTAGCCATATTTCTCTCACAATAAAAGAATAAACCTTCTTCTTGACTAGGACAATTTCTTGTACTAAAACCAGTACAACTTGCTACTGGTTACAGTGATTTAGAAACATAACAATACAAGTTTTTCTTTTTCTAGCATGATGTCTCTTTCTATACAAGAGGCATGCCTGTGTGTTAGATGAGACTGAAAACTAATGTACCATACAAAAAATGTATTACTTTCCTTTGGTTCCTCGACTGCAGAGGTTGTATGCATCTAATGCAGCAATTGATACGAAGTGGCAAGCAAATTCAGTTGAAGATGGAATCATGTGTCATCCCTCAGACTCGCTTGCTTGGAAGCATTTTAACGACATTTATCCTGACTTTGCATATGAAATTTGAAATATCAGGTTAGGTCTGTGCACCAATGGTTTTCAACCGTTTGGACAATCAGGACAACAATATTCCTCATGGCCTATGATACTAACAACGTACAACTTACTTCCTTGGATGTGTATGAAGGAGGAGTATATGTTCTTAACCGTATTGGTTCCAGGTACAAACAATCTAAAAGAGAAGATATATGTTTTTTTACAACCGCTTGTTGTGGAGTTAAACCAATTATGGGCAGTCGGTGTTCAAATATATGATATTTCAAAGAAGCAGAATTTTCATATGCGAGCTACCCTTATGTGGAGAGTTAGTGATTTTCCTGAATATTCGATGTTATCCAGGTGGAACACTACTAGGAGGTTAGCTTGTCCATATTGCATGGATAAGTCAGATGCTTTCACCCTAAAACATAGTAGTAAGCAATCGTGGTTTGACAATCATCGAAAATTTTTGCCACCCAATCATCCATTTTGCAGGAATAAGACAATGTTCTTTAATAACAGAGCGGTTACAACTAAGGCACGGCTTCTTCGGTCAGGATATGATATCCTTGCAGAGATTGAAACTTTAGGCCTTAAGAAGGTCACTGAATTGGATGCAGCAGAAGTTAATGGATTCATTTCAAAAACTTGTGGTTAGAAGAAGCGAAGTATCTTTTGGGATTTTCCGTATTGGAGTTCACACTTGGTACAACATAATTTGGATGTCATGCATATAGAAAAAAATGTGTTTGATAACGTGTTCAACACAGTAATGGATGTTACTGGAAAAACAAAGGACACATATAAATCTAGAGAAGAGCTGGATGATTATTGTCGGTGGCTTGAGCTGAAGCGAGACCTTGTGACCGGAAAGTTCCCAAAAGCTTGTTACACACTTGAAAATTCGGCAAGGGAAGCATTGTGTGAATGGGTTACGAATCTCAAATTTCCTGATGGTTATGCATCTAATATGAGTCGATGTGTAGATATGAAGAAGTTGAAGTTATTTGGTATGAAAAATCATGACTGTCATGTGTTTATCCAGAGGTTAATACCAATTGCATTTAGTGAGTTGCTCTCGCTAAATGTTTGGAAAGTTCTTATAGTGTCGAGAATGAGTTTCGATTTGTCAAACTCGTGCGTTATGTAAATACTTGCCTTGAAATTTTTGGTGTTGTATACATAGTAGTATTGTGAAATTGTATTAATACTGGATTATGGACTATAATTATATTTTGGACAAATCATGTGGAGAAAATTGTATTTGATATTATTTTTTGAAAAATGTATTTGGAGAAAATTATATATTCTTGAGAAATTGTATTTTTGGGGACAAAGTATTTGTTTGTGGAGAAATAATGAAATTTTGAGAAAAATAATTTATTGTATGGTGTCCAAGTAAGAGTGAGTACTGTTTACTTGGACTATTTACTACTCATTGGGCTGGGAATCGCATGAGAGTGTATCACATAAGTTATGATTCAGTTTCCAAATTGTTTGAGTGGTAGTAGGTAGGAAAATTTGACTATTTGGATCATATATTACCCAATGGCTTGGAATCCTCTAGGGTGTGCACATAGGTTTTAGTCCAGTTTCAAAGTGGATTTCAAAAAATTTGGTTACTTCTCCACAAATAACTATTTATTCTCCATATAAGTATGAAATTATATGAGTTTTGAAAATATAAAAAATTCAAGCCATTATTTTACGGGGTGAAGTGAAACTTACTTGGCTTATGCTAATTTTTGTCTACATTCTGTTTTTGTGTAAAATTATTTATACAAGTGAACATGGATAGGAATTCGGGATGAATTCAAGTTGAGAAGGAATAAATTTTAATTATTTGTTATTTTGAGGAAAATATTGTTGTATAGTAATTGCAGTTTTAAGTACTAAGTTGATTTTGAGATATTATTTGATGTTGTAAATTTAGTATAATTACCACAAATAATGTTTAATAATTGACAAATTCTATTAGGTAATAAAAATTATCATTATAAAATCTTTTGTACTATGGACACATTATTTTTAATTATTTTGGTTTAATAATATTATATCTTATTTATAAAAAACCAAAGTAATACTTTTAGTACTATTGAATATTGATTGACTAAAAATAATCTTAATTATTATTAAGGCAATTAATAGGTATTTAGCTTTAAAAAGCCTTCAAATATATGAATTATAAAACCATAGAATCAATTAGTAGGACAATTATATTAGGTAATCTAACTAATAATTTCTTTTTTTAAATTAGATCCCCTTTTCAATAATGAATATAAGATTTCTTCCGTGGAAATATTTGTAGAAATTTCATTATATTATAATTAATAAAATATGAAATATAATTAAGAAAATGAAATTATAAAATTAAAAAAACATGAATATTTATAATTTTTAAAAAGTATACATACATACACTTTTTTTTAGATAAATACATACATAAACTTATGCACTATACTAATAATAATAATACAAAATTCAAATGTTACTTTTTTTAATTTCTAAATGTAACTTTTAAATATAAATCGATTAGTGCACATAATAGTTTTTAGTTCAGTGTATTTTAGGGAATGAGGTTACAGGCTTTATATACACAAAGAATAGCTAAATGATAGGAAACTAACATAGAATTATTCTAACGATCCTAATAATGCTAACCACTCAATAAAATCTATCAATATAAATTATAATTAATGAAATTATATTATATAATTTTCCTTTATATATATATATATATATATATATATATATATATATATATATATATATATATATATATATATATATATTAATAAATATTATGCGTATATACAATGTATTATACAATTATATAAGGAAATGCGTCTGATTAGAGTTTAAGTTTACTCATCAAAATTTAAAATTTAAATTTTTTTTTATTGATTTCTAAGTATATATAATTTTGTTAGTTATTATTCATATTTTTAGAATTATAATATATATGAAATATACTTTGGAATAAATAAACTTAATTATGTGAACTTTTTTTTATAAATTTATCTAAATATGTAAAGATTATAGATTATATTAACCATACAAAATTTAAATTTTGTATGTTATGAAAATAGATACTTGACTAAATATATAAAAGTCCAACTATATTATTATATTGTACAGTTTAACATCTTTTCATTTTTGTCTATTATCGATTTTAAATTCTTAATAAAAAAATTTTTCGTGCAACGAACTAGTAAAACACTATATTTTTAAAAATACAATTGGATAAATGTCATAAATTAGTACAAAATCATTTCTGTTTATAATAATTAAAGAAAAAATAAATAATTCAAATATATGAACCAATGATTTCAAAATGAAATTAATATACAGTTACAAATAAATATTGCATGATTAGATTTACTTTAATTTTATTAGTGAAATGACTTTTCTTTATTAGTTTTTAAGAGAAACTAAGGGAGTATTTGTGTTGCCAAAAAATATTTTAAAAATAAAAATACTTAGTAATAATAAATAATTTTAAAAAATAATATTTTTTTAAAAAATACAAATTAATAAATATCATTAATTAATTTGTACAATATCATTTCTGTTTATAATAATTAAAGAAAAAATAAATAATTCAAATATGTGAAGCAATGATTTCAAAATGAAATTAATTAATCTATACTATTAATTTAATAAAAGTAAATAATAATTTACACGAATCTATATCTATGCTATTAATAAAAGTAAAATCTTCCATTAAAATGTCTCTTACCCCTTTTGATACGAGATTGCCCTTCAAGTTCTAGCATAAACAATTCCCGTTGATGCTCGCATATACCATGACTGTCAACAAAAGTCAAGGCCAAACACTAAGTCACGTTGAGTTATTACTTAAAAAACCAGTATTTAATCACGATCAATTTTTTCCGAGTCAGCCATCCTGATGGTCTGAAGGTTTTAACTCTACACGAGGATAGACAAATTTCTGTTACTACTACCAACTAGTATTTGCACCCGTGCGATGCACGGAATGAATTTGTTGTAATATATTAATAATATATGAATCAATATATAATTATTTAAATTAGAATATCAAATATAATATAGTACAATTAAAGATATCATTTGGATCGTTTATATATTTTGATGTTATCATTGATTGAATTTGTGCAATTAATTGCTCAAATTGATAGCTATATTTAGATGTATGCATGCGGTGCTATATTTTGAAGATTTTATTTATCATTGTTTAGTATTTTCATAAATTAGGCAAATGTGCTCGTTATCTAACAACTCAGTTATAGAAATGAATTGCTATCCTTATTCACTTGTATGGAAGATATACATTTTTTTGTCAAGATATATAGCATTTTTTTTTCATTTAAAAAAAAAACTTAATATCACCGCTTATATTTACACATTATTGAAACCTCTTTGTAGACGACATTAGTAGTGACAACACAATCTTGTTCATCTTCGTCTAGAGCTAACACTTTCAATCCATCAAGACGGGTTACCTGGGTGAAAATATATAATGGTAGAATATCACTTAATTAGTTATCCTTTTATATTTTCAGTTAATTAGTAATATCATATTCATTTTTAGCCAATTATTTTTTTAATATTTTCAGTCAATTAGTCAATTAGAATATCAAATGCAATGATATTTTTACCTAATTTTCGTTCCATTTTTATTTGATGATGTTGATATTATTATTGAAATATTTCTATTTCACTTTTAATTTACCTTTACTATTGTTTAAAATATGCATTTACTATTGATAATGTAGAATATTATTATTAACATATTTTCCTTCAATTTTTAATTAAAATGCAATGATCTGACCATTTCTTTTTTTATTTTAGTCAATTATGAATCATTTTTTATTTGCAATCAATTATTAATATTCATTTCCTTTTATATTTTCAGTCAATTAGTAATATTAGATTCATTTTCAATCAATTATTCTTTTTTATTTTCAATCAATTAGTCAATTATAATATAGATGCAGTGATGTTTTTACTTAATTTTTGTTCCATTTTAATTTGATGATGTAGAATATTATTAATGAAATATTTTCGTTACATTTTTAATTTACCTTTACTATTTTTTAAAATATGCCTTTACTATTTGATGATGTAAAAATTTTATTATTGAATATTTCCTTTCCATTTTAAATTTTCCTTTACTTCTCAACAAATAAAACAAAAAAAAATAAAAAAATACTTTGGACTTCTCAGTACTTGTCGACATTGATGGGCAAGCAATTATGTTGGTAAGAGGAGCCATGGGCTCCCTTTTGTCTTTTTTATTTTTTATTTTTTTTATATATTTTAATTTTATTTTGTATATCGTTTTGTTTGGATTATTACTACTACTACTACTACTACTATTATTATTATTATTATTATTATTATTATTATTATTATTATTATTATTATTATTATTATTATTATTATTATTATTTCGTCAAAATTTTAACAAATTCGCTATTTTAACAATTTATCTTTAATCAAAACACCAAAATATTATTTAATAACTCAGTAATTTGCTCGCTCCAAACTGCTAAAAACTAAAACAACACATACATTTTGCGTTAATCTTTCCCAAACCCCACTAATAATAAATAAATAAATAATGAAAAACTAAAAAGAAAAAAAAAAGCTAAGGTTTCTTAAATATGAACATTTTGACTTCTCAATACTTGCCACATTGATGGACAAACAATTATGTCTGTACCTCTTATATAGAAGAGCTCAAGAGCTCCTCTTTTCAAACATTTTCAATGTGGGATTAAAATGATCTCACATCATTTACAAAGGGAGCTCTTGGCTCCCCTTTGTCTTCTTCTTCTTCTCCTTTTTTTTTTTTTATTAATTTTAATTTTATTTTGTATTTAGTTTTGTTTGGATTATTACTATTATTAGTATTTTCACCCGTGCGATGCAGGGAATGAATTTGTTGTAATATATTAAGAATATTTGGATCGATATATAATTATTTAAATTATAACATCAAATATTATATAGTGCACTTGAAGGTATGGTTTGGATCCTTTGTGTTTGATGTTATCATTGTTTGAATTTGAGCAAATAATTGCTCAAATTAATAGCTAATGTGTAGATGTACGCACGCGGTGTTGTAGCTTTGGAGATTTTATTTATCATTGTTCAGTATTTTTATAAATTAGGCAAATGTGCTTGTTCTTTAGCAACTCAGTTATAAAAATGAATTGATATACTAATTCATTTGTATGAAAAATATATTTTTTGTCTAGATATATAGCAATTTTGCCATTAAAAAAATAGAATATCACCGATTGTATTTACACATTATTGAAACATCTTTATAGACAACATTGGTAATAGCAACACAATCTTGTCCATCTTCGTCTAGAGCTAACACCTTCAGTCCATCAGGATGGGTGACTCGGGTGAAAATATATAATGGTAGAATATCAGTCAATTAGTGATCCTTTTTATATTTTCAGTCAATTAGTAATACCATATTCATTTTCAGCCAATTATTCTTTTTTTTTAGTCAATTAGCCAATTAGACTATTAGATGCAGTGATATTTATACCTAATTTCCGTTCTATTTTAAAATGATGTATAATATTTTTATTGAAATATTTCCGTTATATTTTTAATTTACCTTTATATTGTTTAAACTTTAAAATATGCATTTCCTATTGATGATGTAGAATATTATTGAAATATTTCTGTCTAATTTTTAATTTTTGTTCCTTTTTTTTTAAAATTAAAATGCAATGATCATGACAATTTCTTTTTTTTCATTGTAGTTAATTAGTCAATTACTCAATTGGAAATATTATTGTCACCAATTAAGCTTTATTAATTTTTTACTATTTAATTAATATTCATATTAATTTGGGCGGGAATGTTGAAAATGAGAATTTTACTTTTATTAATAGTATATTTGAATTATTTATTTTTTCATTAATTATTCGCATGGTAAACATAAATGATATTGCAATAATTAATTTATAATATTTATCAAATTGTATCTTTTTTAAAATATAAAATTTTCACATGTTTATGGGTTGAAAAAATTTTAAATTATTTTTATTTTAAAAAAAATTTTCAGCAACCCAAACACTCCATTAATCTCCCATAAAAAACTGATAAAGAAAAATCATTTTATTAAAGAAATTAAAACTAATTAAATTAAATCTAATCATGCTATATTTATTTGTAATGTATATTAATTTAATTTTGAAATCATTGATTCACATATTTGAATTTTTTTTAATTATTCTCATTGTAAACATTAATGATATTGCAATAATTAATTTATGATATTTATCAAATTGTATCTTTTTTTTTTAAATATAAAATTTTTTCATGTTTAGGGGTTAAATAATATTTTAAAATTATTTTGAATACATATTATACATTAAGTGTATATATATTATATTCTCAAATTTTCATTATTTCTCCACAAATAAATACTTTCTCCACAAAAATACAATTTTCTCCAGAATATATAATTTTCTCCAAATACATTTTTCAAAAAAAAAAAAAAGAAATACAATTTTCTCCACATGATTTGTCCAAAATATAATTATAGTCAATAATCCAGTATTAATACAATTTCACAATACTACTATGTATACAACACCAAAAATTTCAAGTCAAGTATTTACATAACGCACGAGTTCTACAAATCAAAACTCATTCTCGATATTTTGAGAATCACCACTCACAATATTACCATTTATTGATAAATGTACTTGTGTTCACATGAATAACATATATCATATAATATCACATATAATATCAATACATACAGTACTCGGGGAAAATAATAATTTTGGTGAATATAAAATCGTACCCTCGAAGGCAAACTTTCTATCAACCTTAATAGCATCCTAACCACCTTGATAAGAAACATGCATGTGAATCAAATAAATCCAATAATAATAATAAGCAAAGCATATTATTCATTGATCATCATCATCAATCTCAACAAACTTAGATTTAAACAAAAGAATTTGGAGAGTAGAAACAATTACCAGAAGTAGAGATTAAGTGAATGAGTTTTGCTAGGATTGAAGAAAACGTAGGAATATATTGAAAATCATGAACAACCAGTAGTGTGGGGGAAGATGAATGAATGCCAAAGTCTAAAAATTTGTATTTATAGTTAAAAATAGTAATTCGAAAGGAAAGTCTAAAATAATTTATTTAAAAAATATAGAAAGTAAAGTAAGTAATAAGGTAATAAAATTATTATTGTTATTAGTATATATAGATTAAATTAAATATTAATTGTATATGCATTCAAAAAAAAATATTAATTGTATATAATGTCTATATATATATATATATATATATATATATATATATATATATATATATATATATATATATATATATATATATCACACAGAATATTTACTATACTTAATTACTAGTATTTGCACCCGTGCAATGCACGGAATGAATTTGTTGTAATATATTAAGAATATATGAATCGATATATAAGATTTAAATTAGAACATCAATATTATATAATACAATTAAAGATATGATTTAAATTGTTTATATATTTTGATGTTATCATTGCTTGAATTTGTGCAAATAATTGCTCAAATTAATAGCTAATGTCTAGATGTACGCATGCGGTCCTATAATTTTAAAGATTTTATTTATCATTGTTTAGTATTTTTATAAATTAGGAAAATGTGCTCGTTCTCTAACAACTCAGTTATAGAAATGAATTGCTATCCTTATTCATTTGTATGGAAGTAAGATATATTTTTTTGTCTAGATATATAACAATTTTTTCATTTAAAAAAAAATTAATATCACCGATTATATTTACAGATTATTGAAACCTCTTTGTAGACGACATTGGTAGTGACAACACAATCTTGTTCATCTTCATCTCGAGCTAACATCTTCTCCATCAGGACTGGTTACTTGGGTGAAAATATATAATGATAGAATATCACTCAATTAGTTATCATTTTATATTTTCAGTCAAATCGTAATATCATATTCAGCCAATTATTCTTTTTTATTTTCAGTCAATTAGTCAATTAGAATATCAAATGCAATGATATATTTACCTAACTTTGGTTCTATTTTTAATTGATGATGTAGATATTATTATTGAAATATTTGCGTTCCATTTTTAATTTACCTTTACTATTGTTTAAAATATGCATTTACTATTGATAATGTAGAATATTATTATTAGATTATTTTCCTCCAATTTTTATTTTTCATTCCATTTTTAATTAAAATGCAATGATCTGACCATTTTTTTTAGTCAATTATAGATCATTTTTTATTTGCAGTCAATTATTAATATTCATTTACTTTTGTATTTTCAGTCAATTAGTAATATCAGATTAATTTTTAGTCAATTGTTCTTTTTTATTTCCAATCAATTAGTCAATTAGAATATAGATGCAGTGATATTTTTACATAATTTTCGTTCCATTTTAATTTGATGATGTAGAATATTATTAATGAAATATTTTTGTTCCATTTTTAATTTATCTTTACTATTTTTTAAAATATGTCTTTACTATTTGATGAGGTAAAATATTATTTTTGAAATATTTCCTTTCCATTTCTAATTTTCCTTTACTTCTAACCAAAATAAAATAAAATAAAATAAAAGGTTTTGGTCTTCTCAATACTTGTCCACATTGATTATTTTTTTTTGGTAAACCCAAGGTTTTCACCGTCGGACACAGTGACTAATCCACTCGCTAAATTGTAAGCACATCTTTTGCGTGGGACAACTGGCTTAGAGATTTAAGTCTACTCCATTCCCAAATCCAAGGATCCAACCCTTGACTTTGGTTAATGATGGATGAGTCTCTTACACTCAACCACACCCTCCAGATTGATGGGCAAGCAATTATGTTTGTAAGATGAGCATTACTCCTCTTATATAGAGGAGCTCAAGAGCTCATCTTTCCAAACATTTTCAATGTGAGATCAAAATGATCCCACATCATTTACAAAGGGAGCCCGTGACTCCCTTTTGTCTTCTTCATATATTTTTTTTTAATTTTAATTTTATTTTGCATATCGTTTTGTTTTGATTATTATTATTATTATTATTATTATTATTATTATTATTATTATTATTATTATTATTATTGACAAATTCGTCATTTCAACAATTTATTAAAACATCAAAAATATTATTTAGTAACTAAGTAATTTGCTCCAAATTACTAAAAACTAAAACAAAACATACATTTTGGGTTAATCTTTCCTAACCCCCACTAATAAATAAATAATAAATAATAAATAAAACTAAAGTAAGAAGACAAAGCTAAGGTTTCTTAAATAAGAACCTTATTATTATTATTATTATTATTATTATTATTATTATTATTATTATTATTATTATTATTGTTGTTGTTGTTGTTGTTGTTGTTGTTGTTGTTGTTGTTGTTTTGTTGTAATTTGATTATTTGGCAAATTCACCAAAATTTTAAGAAATTCGTCTGTTTAATAATTTATAATTAATCAAAAAACTAAAAATATTATTTAATAACTTAGTAATTTGCTCTAAACTGTTAAAAACTAAAACAACACATACAATTTGGGTTAATCTTTTTAAACCCCCACTAATAATAAATAATAAATAATAAATAAATTAATAAAAACTAAAATAAGAAGACAACGCTAAAACTTCTTAAATAAGAACCTTTTGACTTCTCAATACTTCCCACATTGATGGGCAAGTAATTATGTTTGTAAGAGGAGTAAAACTCCTCTTATATATGAGCTCTCTCTTTTCAAACATTTCAATGTGTGATCAAAATGATCCTACATCATTTACAAAAGGAGTTTGTGACTCCTCTTTTTTTTTTTTTTTTTATATAATTTTATTTTGTATATAGTTTTGTTTGGATTATTATTATTATTATTATTATTATTATTATTATTATTATTATTATTATTGTTGTTGTTGTTGTTGTTGTAATTTGATTATTTGGAGAATTCTCCAAAATTTTAAAAAAATTCGCCTGTTTAACATTTTATATTTAATCAAAACATCAAAAATATTATTTAATAACTTAACAATTTTGCTCACTGCTAAAAACTAAAACAACACATATACATTTTGTGTTAATCTCAGCCAAACCCCTAAAAATTTTTTAAAAAAATAACTAAAATAAGAAGCCATTAAAATAAGGTTTCTTAAATAAGAGCTTTTTGAAACGTTGGGCTTCAATAGGTTGAGAAAGTTTATATGAACAGATACTACATGTAACACGGTGAATCAAATAGTTATGATGTGGAACCGTGTCGACTTTGCAGGGTGGACATAATTCTATGTTCATAATTACTGAACTATATGTTCATAATTACTGAACTATATGTTCATAATTATAAAGCTAAATATTCATAATCTTTGAACTTCATATCCATAATTATTGAACTCTATATTCACAACTACAAAACTCTATGTTCATAATTACTGAACTATATGTTCATAAATATAAAGCTATATATTCATAATTTTTAAACTTCATATTCACAATTATTGAATCTCTATATTCATAATTACATAACTATATGTTCATAATTATGGTCACAACACTATGTTCATAATTTTAGAACTATATATTCATAATTTTGAACTATATATTCATAATTATAAGCAATTTAGAACCGTGTGTCTACCTTGCTAGGTGGACACGATTCCACAACATAATTTGACGTGTCAATAGTACTCAAAACAATTATATTTGTAAGATGAGCAATGCTCCTCTTATATAGAGGAGCTCAAGAGCTCCTTTTTTCAAACATTTTCAATGTGGGATCAAAATGATCCAACATCATTTACAAAAGGGAGTCCCTGGCTCCTTTTGTCTTCTTCTTATTTTTATTTTAATTTTAATTTTATTTTGTATATTGTTTTGTTTGGATTATTATTATTATTATTATTATTATTATTATTATTATTATTATTATTATTATTATTATTATTATTATTATTATATTATTATTATAAATGTTTGTATATCGTTTTGGTTGGATATATATTCATAATTTTTGAATTTCATATTCACAATTATTGAATCTCTATATTCAAAAATACAATAGTCTAATGTTTATAATTATGTTCACAACACTATGTTTATAATTATAGAACTATATATTCATAATTATGAACAAATTTTGAACTGTGTCTACTTTGCAAGGTGGACACGGTGCCACAGCATAATTTGTCGGGTCAATAGTACTAAAAAAAAAAAGAGTCTTTGGACTTCTCAATAATTGCCCACATTGATGGGCAAACAATTATATGTTTGTAAGAGGAGCAATGATCCTCTTTCCAAACATTTTCAACGTGGGATCAAAATGATCCTACATCATTTACAAAGGGGAGCCACCTTTGTCTTCTTTTTTTTTTTTTTTTTTTTTTTTTTTTTTAATTTTAATTTTAATTTTAATTTGTATATAGTTTTGTTTGGATTATTATTATTATTAATTATTATTATTATTATTATTATTATTATTATTATTATTATTATTATTATTATTATTACGAATTAATAGATTTTGTTTAATTTCAATTTGAGATTTACTTACCAAATAAGCTTTATTACAAAAGTTTGGACGGAAAAATAAAATAGGATGATTTTTATATAATAATAATAATAATAATAATAATAATAATAATAATAATAATATATAATATATATATATATATATATATATATATATATATATATATATATAGATATAGATTAATTATTATAAATATCTAATTTATAATTCTGAATTTAAAATTTTTATTATTATTATTAACATTAACATTTGATTAGTTTTATAAATTACGTGTAATTATATATATGCACTATGCATAAATTCCAAATTTCCTAGTATAATAATATTCTTCTTCCATATATATAATATATATATATATATATATATATATATATATATATATATATATATATATATATATATATATATTAATATTATTAAATTGTATATAATATCTATTTATAAATGATAGATGATATTACAGAAATGCCCCTAAGTTTTGGGTGAAAATTTGGGTAGAATAATTTTACTTTTAATTATATATAGATAGATTGATT
>NW_017618006.1:10000-12500 GCF_001879475.1 Ipomoea nil | reverse complement strand
CCAAGTTGCGGACTGATGCGGTACGAGGGTGCCTAAGTTGCGGACTTATGCGGTACGAGGGTGCCTAAGTTGCGGACTCATGCGGTACGAGGGTGCCTAAGTTGCGCAACGAGGGTGCCTAAGTTGCGGACTTATGCGGAACAAGGGTGCCGAGGTTGCGGAATTATGCGGTACGAGTGTACCCAAGGTGCGGACTTGTGCGGAACGAGGGTGCCAAGTTGCGGACTTATGCGGAACGAGGGTGCCGAGGTTGCGGAATTATGCGGTACGAGGGTGCCAAGTTGCGGACTGATGCGGTACGAGGGTGCCTAAGTTGCGGACTTATGCGGTACGAGGGTGCCCAAGTTGCGGACTGATGCGGTACGAGGGTGCCTAAGTTGCGGACTTATGCGGTACGAGGGTGCCTAAGTTGCGGACTCATGCGGAACGAGTGTGCCCAAGTTGCGGACTGATGCGGTACGAGGGTGCCTAAGTTGCGGACTTATGCGGTACGAGGGTGCCTAAGTTGCGGACTCATGCGGTACGAGGGTGCCTAAGTTGCGCAACGAGGGTGCCTAAGTTGCGGACTTATGCGGAACAAGGGTGCCGAGGTTGCGGAATTATGCGGTACGAGTGTACCCAAGTTGCGGACTTATGCGGAACGAGGGTGCCGAGGTTGCGGAATTATGCGGTACGAGGGTGCCGAGGTTGCGGACTTATGCGGTACGAGGGTGCCCAAGTTGCGGAATTATGCGGTACGAGGGTGCCGAGGTTGCGGACTTATGCGGTACGAGGGTGCCCAAGTTGCGGACTTATGCGGAACGAGGGTGCCGAGGTTGCGGACTTATGCGGTACGAGGGTGCCCAAGTTGCGGACTTATGCGGAACGAGGGTGCCGAGGTTGCGGACTTATGCGGTACGAGGGTGCCCAAGTTGCGGACTTATGCGGAACGAGGGTGCCGAGGTTGCGGAATTATGCGGTACGAGGGTGCCCAAGTTGCGGACTTATGCGGAACGAGGGTGCCGAGGTTGCGGAATTATGCGGTACGAGGGTGCCCAAGTTGCGGAATTATGCGGTACGAGGGTGCCCAAGTTGCGGAAAGTTGCGGCACGAGAGTGCCAAGTTGCGGAAAGTTGCGGTACGAGGGTGCCCAAGTTGCGGACTTATGCGGAACGGGGGTGCCGAGGTTGCGGAAAGTTGCGGTACGAGGGTGCCTAAGTTGCGGATAGTTGCGGTACGAGAGTGCCCAAGTTGCGGAAAGTTGCGGTACGAGGGTGCCCAAGTTGCGGAAAGTTGCGGTACGGGGGTGCCCAAGTTGCGGAAAGTTGCGGTACGAGGGTGCCCAAGTTGCGGACTTATGCGGAACGGGGGTGCCGAGGTTGCGGAAAGTTGCGGTACGAGGGTGCCCAAGTTGCGGAATTATGCGGTACGAGGGTGCCGAGGTTGCGGACTTATGCGGTACGAGGGTGCCCAAGTTGCGGAAAGTTGCGGTACGGGTGTGCCGAGGTTGCGGAAAGTTGCGGAACGGGGTGGCCGAGGTTGCGGAAAGTTGCGGTACGGGGGTGCCGAGGTTGCGGAAAGTTGCGGTACGGGTGTGCCGAGGTTGCGGAAAGTTGCGGAACGGGGTGGCCGAGGTTGCGGAAAGTTGCGGAACGGGGTGGCCGAGGTTGCGGAAAGTTGCGGAACGGGGTGGCCGAGGTTGCGGAAAGTTGCGGAACGGGGTGGCCGAGGTTGCGGAAAGTTGCGGAACGGGGTGGCCGAGGTTGCGGAAAGTTGCGGTACGGGTGTGCCGAGGTTGCGGACTTATGCGGAACGCGGTCGCCCAAGTTGCGGACTTATGCGGAACGAGGGCGCCCAAAGTGCGCACAGTTGCGGACGGATGCGGAAAATCTCACGCAACAGAGGTTTACCCGCCTGCCGCCCCAGTACTTTTACGACGGTTGTGTGTTATGCCTTGGCCTATGTCGTTTTACGTCGTTCTCGGTGCCAAAATGGAATATACATTTGTTTTAGAGCTTATTGTACTACTTAATTAGTGAGGCAAACGAAATGCCATATATTCCTCTCACATTCCCAACAATCCCAAGTACTTGGCTAAGTCAGACAAGGAACTTTGCGGACAGCTGGGCATAAATTTGGACATCGTCGTTTTCAATGAAATAATCATCCAAACGCTTTGAAATTTACCAAGCATTGTTAAAATGCTCTAAACTAAAGGACCATGCAATAACATTTGAAAAAAAATGCACGGAACCACCCGAAATGACCGTGTGATTTACGGGACAAACCGTGTCTACTGCTGTCACTGGGGTTTTTTTTTTTTTAACTACTATAGGGGGGGTATGGTAGTTGAGGTGCCGGTCGACTTTTTTCGGAACGTGTTGGGACGGGCCCCCCTCGTCCCGTAGGCCTCGTACGAGTGTTCCCGCCGCTCGTACGTATTATTGGGGACCGGCATAGACCCATCGGAGTCGCAAGGCGGGGCGGCGCACCGGACGGAGACGGACATGCAAAAAAACAT
>NW_017618005.1:0-4553 GCF_001879475.1 Ipomoea nil | reverse complement strand
ACTTGGCGAGAAATTAAAGAAACAAGGGACACTGACCCTAAACCGTTCTAATAAAAAGAAAAAGCCTAAGGAGTCGCTCGACTGAGGGACTCGGCGAGAAGAGATAGGAAACAAAGGGCCCAGACCTTAGTCGTTTCCATGAAAAAGCCAAAAGGAGTCGCCTCGACTGAGGGACTCGGCGAGAAATTAAAGAAACACAGGGCACTGACCCTAAACCGTTTCTAAGAAAAGAAAAAGCCTAAGGAGTCGCCTCGACTGGGGACTCGGCAAGAAGAGATAGGAAACAAGGGCCCAGACCTTAGTCGTTTCCGTGAAAAAGCCAAAAGGAGTCGCCTCGACTGAGGGACTCGGCGAGAAATTAAAGAAACAACGGGGCACTGACCCAAAACCGTTTCTATGAAAAGAAAAAGCCTAAGGAGTCGCCTTGACTGGGGGACTCGGCAAGAAGAGATAGGAAACAAGGGCCCAGACCCTTAGTCGTTTCCGTGAAAAAGCCAAAAGGAGTCGCCTCGACTGAGGGACTCGGCGAGAATTAAAGAAACGACAGGGCACTGACCCTAAACCGTTTCAAAAGAAAAGAAAAAAGCCTAAGGAGTCGCCTTGACTGGGGGACTCGCAAGAAGAGATAGGAAACAAGGGCCCAGACCCTTAATCGTTTCCGTGAAAAAACCAAGAGGAGTCGCCTCGAATGAGGGACTTGGCGAGAAATTAAAGAAACAATGGGACACTGACCCTAAACCGTATCTAATAAAAGAAAAAGCCTAAGGAGTCGCGTCGACTGAGGGACTCGGCGAGAAGAGATAGGAAACAAGGGCCCAGACCCTTAGTCGTTTCCGTGAAAAAACAAGATGAGTCGCATCGACTGAGGCACTCGCGAGAAATTAAAGAACAATGGGACACTGACCCTAAACCGTATCTAATAAAAGAAAAAGCCTAAGGAGTCGCCTCGACTGAGGGACTCGGCGAGAAGAGATAGGAAACAAAGGCCCAGACCTTAGTCGTTTCCGTGAAAAAGCCAAAAGGAGTCGCCTCGACTGAGGGACTCGCAAGAAATTAAAGAAACAACGGGCACTGACCCAAAACCGTTTCTAAGAAAAAAAAAAGCCTAAGGAGTCGCCTTGACTGGGACTCGGAAGAGATAGGAAAAAGGACCTAGACCCTTAGTCGTTTCCGTGAAAAAGCCAAAAGGAGTCGCCTCGACTGAGGGACTCGCGAGAAAATTAAAGAAACACAGGGCACTGACCCTAAACCGTTTCTAAGAAAAGAAAAAGCCTAAGGAGTCGCCTTGACTGGGGACTCGGCAAGAAGAGATAGGAAACAAGGGCCCAGACCCTTAGTCGTTTCCGTGAAAAAGCCAAAAGGAGTCGCCTCGACTGAGGGACTCGCGAGAAATTAAAGAAACAAGGGCACTGACCCTAAACCGTTTCTAAGAAAAGAAAAAGCCTAAGGAGTCGCCTCGACTGAGGACTCGGCGAGAACGAGATAGGAAACAAGGGCCCAGACCCTTAGTCTTTCCGTGAAAAAGCCAAAAGGAGTCTCGACTGAGGACTCGGCGAGAGATAGGAACTCCCAGACCTTAGTCGTTTCTGAAAAAGCCAAAAGGAGTCGCCTCAACTGAGGGACTCGGCGAGAAATTAAAGAAACAACGGGGCACTGACCCTAAACCGTTTCTAAGAAAAGAAAAAGCCTAAGGAGTCGCCTTGACTGAGGGACACGGCGAGAAGAGATAGGAACCAAGGGCCCAGACCCTTAGTCGTTTCCGTGAAAAAGCCAAAAGGAGTCGCCTCGACTGAGGGACTCGGCGTGAAATTAAAGAAACAACGGGCACTGACCCTAAACCATTTCTAAGAAAAAAAAAGCCTAAGGAGTCGCCTCGACTGAGGGACTCGGCGAGAAGAGATAGGAAACAAGGGCCCAGACCCTTAGTCGTTTCCGTGAAAAACCCAAGAGGAGTCGCCTCGACTGAGGCACTTGGCGAGAAATTAAAGAAACAATGGACACTGACCCTAAACCGTATCTAATAAAAGAAAAAGCCTAAGGAGTCGCCTCGACTGAGGGACTCGGCGAGAAGAGATAGGAAACAAGGCCCAGACCTTAGTCGTTTCCGTGAAAAAGCCAAAAGGAGTCGCCTCGACTGAGGGACTCGGCGAGAAATTAAAGAAACAACGGGGCACTGACCCTAAACCGTTTCTATGAAAAGAAAAAGCCTAAGGAGTCGCCTTGACTGAGGGACACGGCGAGAAGAGATAGGAACCAAGGGCCCGGACCCTTAGTCGTTTCCGTGAAAAAGCCAAAAGGAGTCGCCTCGACTGAGGGACTCGGCGTGAAATTAAAGAAACAACGGGGCACTGACCCTAAACCATTTTCTAAGAAAAGAAAAAGCCTAAGGAGTCGCCTCGACTGAGGGACTCGGCGAGAAGAGATAGGAAACAAGGGCCCAGACCCTTAGTCGTTTCGTGAAAAAACCAAAGGAGTCGCCTCGACTGAGGCACTTGGCGAGAAATTAAAGAAACAATGGGACACTGACCCTAAACCGTATCTAATAAAAGAAAAAGCCTAAGGAGTCGCCTCGACTGAGGGACTCGGCGAGAAGAGATAGGAAACAAGGGCCCAGACCCTTAGTCGTTTCCGTGAAAAACCAAAGGAGTCGCTCGACTGAGGGACTCGGCGAGAAATTAAAGAAACAATGGGACACTGACCCTAAACCGTTCTAAAAAAGAAAAAGCCTAAGGAGTCGCCTCGACTGAGGGACTCGGCGAGAAAGAGATAGGAAACAAAGGCCCAGACCTTAGTCGTTTCCGTGAAAAAGCCAAAAGGAGTCGCCTCGACTGAGGGACTCGGCGAGAAATTAAAGAAACAACGGGGCACTGACCCTAAACCGTTTCTAAGAAAAGAAAAAGCCTAAGGAGTCGCCTCGACTGAGGGACTCGGCGAGAAGAGATAGGAAACAAGGGCCCAGACCCTTAGTCGTTTCCGTGAAAAAGCCAAAAGGAGTCGCCTCGACTGAGGGACTCGGCGAGAAATTAAAGAAACAACGTGGCACTGACCCAAAACCGTTTCTAAGAAAAAAAAGCCTAAGGAGTCGCCTTGACTGGGGACTCGGCAAGAAGAGATAGGAAAAAAGGGCCCAGACCTTAGTCGTTTCCGTGAAAAAGCCAAAAGGAGTCGCCTCGACTGAGGGACTCGGCGAGAAATTAAAGAAACACAGGGCACTGACCCTAAACCGTTTTAAGAAAAGAAAAGCCTAAGGAGTCGCCTTGACTGGGGACTCGGCAAGAAGAGATAGGAAACAAGGGCCCAGACCTTAGTCGTTTCCGTGAAAAAGCCAAAAGGAGTCGCCTCGACTGAGGGACTCGGCGAGAAATTAAAGAAACAACGGGCACTGACCCAAAACCGTTTCTATGAAAAGAAAAGCCTAAGGAGTCGCCTTGACTGGGGGACTCGGCAAGAAGAGATAGGAAACAAGGGCCCAGACCCTTAGTCGTTTCCGTGAAAAAGCAAAAGGAGTCGCCTCGACTGAGGGACTCGGCGAGAAATTAAAAAACGGGGCACTGACCCTAAACCGTTTCAAGAAAAGAAAAAGCCTAAGGAGTCGCCTTGACTGGGGGACTCGGCAAGAAGAGATAGGAAACAAGGGCCCAGACCCTTAATCGTTTCCGTGAAAAACCAAGAGGAGTCGCCTCGAATGAGGACTTGGCGAGAAATTAAGAAACAATGGACACTGACCTAAACCGTATCTAATAAAAGAAAAAGCCTAAGGAGTCGCGTCGACTGAGGACTCGGCGAGAAGAGATAGGAAACAAGGGCCCAGACCCTTAGTCGTTTCGGTGAAAAAACCAAGATGAGTCGCATCGACTGAGGCACTCGGCGAGAAATTAAAGAAACAATGGGACACTGACCCTAAACCGTATCTAATAAAAGAAAAAGCCTAAGGAGTCGCCTCGACTGAGGACTCGCGAGAAGAGATAGGAAACAAAGGCCCAGACCTTAGTCGTTTCCGTGAAAAAGCCAAAAGGAGTCGCCTCGACTGAGGACTCGGCAAGAAATTAAAGAAACAACGTGGCACTGACCCAAAAACCGTTTCTAAGAAAAAAAAAAGCCTAAGGAGTCGCCTTGACTGGGGACTCGGCAAGAAGAGATAGGAAAAAAGGCCTAGACCTTAGTCGTTTCCGTGAAAAAGCCAAAAGGAGTCGCCTCGACTGAGGGACTCGGCGAGAAATTAAAGAAACACAGGGCACTGACCCTAAACCGTTTCTAAGAAAAGAAAAAGCCTAAGGAGTCGCCTTGACTGGGGGACTCGGCAAGAAGAGATAGGAAACAAGGGCCCAGACCCTTAGTCGTTTCCGTGAAAAAGCCAAAAGGAGTCGCCTCGACTGAGGGACTCGGCGAGAAATTAAAGAAACAAGGCGCACTGACCCTAAACCGTTTCTAAGAAAAGAAAAAGCCTAAGGAGTCGCCTCGACTGAGGGACTCGGCGAGACGAGATAGGAAACAAGGGCCCAGACCCTTAGTCATTTCCGTGAAAAAGCAAAAGGAGTCCCCTCGACTGAGGG
>NW_017618004.1:5846450-5940209 GCF_001879475.1 Ipomoea nil | reverse complement strand
AAGCCGCTCAAGCGCCGAGCTCAACGAAACCCGAGGATTGATCTACAACCTCCAGGCTGAAGTTGCGCAGCTCAGGAGTGCGTATCCTACAGCACCCCGGTCGACCCTACACCAGACGCCTTTCACAGCAGCGTAATGGCTCAGCCTTATCCGCTCGACTTAAAAGGTCTCGGGAGAGAAGAGTTACGACGGTCGGACAGACCCTGAGGCTCACGTGAATGATTTCTTCAGCAATATGATGCTGAAGGGCGTTTCAGACGCCGTGATGTTCAGGCCTTCTACTCAACGCTCACCGGTCGGCGGCAGAATGGTTCCGAACCCTGCAGCCGGGGTCAATCGACAAATTTGAGACCCTGGCGGTCAAGTTTGTACGGAAGTTCATTACTTCCAAAGTGGTGAGGAAGTCCTATATGTACCTCGAAAAGGCCAAGCAGCTCGAAGGGAAAGCTTGACCGACTTCCTCATCAAGTGGAAGGCGGCGGTCGGGGAGGTCGAGCCCATGGATGATGCGACCGCACTCACATGCTTCACATCTCCCTCCGGGCGGTATCTATACCAGGATTTTATCCTCCACCCCCCGACCACCTATGAGGAGCCCTACGAAGGGTCACTGATTATGCCAACGCAGGTGAGGCGAATGCCGTCAAGCGCTCGCAGGAGGTCGGCTCTTCGTCCCGTAAACCGGCGGCCGGGCGGAACATCGATCGGGAGATGACAATCCCCGACCCCGCACCAGGCAGGGCGAGTTTACGGCCTTGAACCGATCCGCAGCGGAGGCCATGCAATACGCCAGTCCTGCAATCTCATCAAACTTCCCCATCCCGATCGAGACGGCCCCGACAAGAGTAAGCATTGTGCTTACCACCGATGCGCCGGGCATGACACCGAGGAGTGTACCCACTTGCGCCAATTGTTGGAAGATTTGCTCAATCTGGGAAAATTGGACAAGTGCGTGGGGAAGAGAGAAGACAGCAAGAGAAATACCGACCGGAGAGACCATAGGCGTTCTCATCACCGCTCGATCGGTCGGTCAGGACCGAAGAGACGATCGAAGGGACGATCGTCATGATGACCGACGGACCCTGACCCTCCGTCCGGTAGCCGCCCGTCCGGAAAGCCTACCATCCACGTCATTTTTGGTGGGCTGGAAGATGCTTCCCGACCGCGGACTAATTGCCCGTCGTAGTAGTGGATTCCCGGGAGACCGGGAAGAGGCAGAAGATGGAGCCCATAACCTTCACCCTTGAGGACCAACCTAGCAGCAGCGACCATGGCATGGAGCGCTCGTGGTCACGATCGACGTTAAGGGGACGGACGTCCAAAGGGTTATGGTTGACACGGGCAGCAGTGTGAACGTCCTATACTTGGACGTCTTTGAGAAGCTTGGCATCGACAGGAGCTGACTCCGTCGGTGTACCACTGTCAGGATTTACCGGGGCTCTTATTTACCCCGAGGGAAAAATAACGCTCCCGGTTGAGATCGGCACGCCTCCAAAGTCGATCCAAACGGAGCTGGAGTTTGTTGTGGTCAACCTCCATTGCGTCCACAACATTATCTTGGGCCGACCCGCCATTATGAAGATCGGTGGATAATTTCTATGCCCCACCTGTGCATGAAATTCCCCACCCCTAACGGGGTCGGCGTGGTCCGTGGCGATGTCCAATCCGCCCGGAAGTGTTACACCCGAGCGGTTAATCGACGTGATTCCGGTCCATCTTCCCGGGTGAACACTATAGCCAAAGAAGAGGCTAAGGAACGGAAGGAGCAGCCCGAGCCTTCCGAAGAGATAGAAGAAGTTCCCCTGTCCGAGGACCACCGGACAGGAAGATAAATATTGGCCGAACCCTCACCCCCGAGCTTCGAGCGGAAGTTTTGGCCATACTCCGGGAGTATGCTGATATCTTTGCGTGGGGGCCCGAAGACATGCCCGGATCGACCGATCGGTCATCTGTCACAAGTTAGCCGTCGATCCCGCAGCAAAGCCGGTCGTGCAGAAAACACGACACCTTTCCTCCGATCGCCGTGAGTTTGTCAGGGAGGAAGTCAAAAAGATGGCGGCAATCGAGCACATCCGTCCGGTGATTTATCCCGAGTGGGTGGCAAATATCGTTCTTGTTCCTAAGCCCCCAGCTTGGAGGATGTGTATCGACTTCACGGACCTTAACAAAGCCCGTCCGCTCGACCCGTATCCTCTACCGAGCATTCACCAGATGGTCGACGAGACGGCCGGGGCCGAGTTAATGAGCTTCATGGATGCCTTCAAGGGGTATCATCAGATCATGATGCACCATGAAGACGAGAGCAAGACAGCCTTCGTGACCCCGGATGGGCTGTATTGTTACCGAGTGATGCCGTTCGGTCTGCGGAACGCAGGAGCCACCTACCAGAGGATGGTCAACATGCTCTTTGCTGATCTGCTGGGCCGAACGATGGAAGCTTACATCGACGATATGTTGGTCAAGAGTCGGGACCGATCCGACCACACTCGGGACCTTCGGGAGTGCTTCCAGATCATGAGGAAGTACCAGTTGCGGCTGAACCCGACCAAGTGTACATTCGCGGTTCAGACCGGCAAATTCCTCGGCTATATGATGACCAAGAGAGGAATCGAGCCTAACCGGCCAAAGTAAAAGCGATTCTGGACATGCAACCGCCTTCCACCGTTCGGGAAGTCCAGCAATTGACCGGTCGGTGGCAGCCTCAGCCGGTTTCTCTCCAAGCTAGCGAGCGCGCTTTACCTTTCTTCAAGGTATTGCGGAAGGTTAACGGATTCGTCTGGAACGAAGAATGCCGAGTGGCTTTTGACGAGCTGAAGGAATATCTCATGTCACCAATCGTGCTCTCCAAAGCCCGAGCTCGGCGAAGAGCTGGACGTATACCTCGCCGTGTCCGATCGCGCAGTAAGCGCAGTATTGTGCCGAACCGATCCGGAAGGGGTCCAGCGACCGGTGTATTATGTAAGCCACGCGCTACATGGTCCGAGCTCCGGTACTCCCGGCTGGAGAAGGTCGTCTATGCCTTATACGTTGCCGCGAAGAAGTTGGCTCCCTACTTCCAGGGTCGGGCAATTTGCGTGTTGACGATCAGCGATCGGTCCAGTCCTCCGAACTGCTTCATCATCAGGTCGCCTAGTCAAAATGGGCGTTAATGTTGACCCAGTACGCGATCGAATACCGACCAAGACGGCTATTAAAGGTCAAGCTCTTGCGGACTTCTTGGTTGAGTGCACCGCCCGGGATACCCGGCCTCCTGAGGTTGCGGATCCGAGGCTGAGTGGTGGTCGTTGGCTACTGACGGGTCAAGTAGCAAAAAGGAGCAGGGGGAGGAGTAGTAGTCACGAGCCCAGAAGGATTCAAAGTCTATTTTGCTCTCATGTATCAGTTCCACCCGACCAACAACGAAGCCGAGTATGAGGCATTTGTAAATGGCTTGCAATGCGCTCGGGACTTGGGGGCTGGATACATCCGAGCCCAAATAGATTCTGCGCTCGTGGTCGGGCAATTTTCGGGGACTATGAAGTCAATGGTGAGCGTTTGCAGTTGTACCGAGACCTTGCCATGGAAAAGCTCGCTCAGTTCCGGGGGTATACCGTCCGACACATACCCCGGTTGGATAACGCTGATGCGGATATCTTATCCAAACTGGCCCAAGACGCCCCGGAACACATGTCGAAGATAGCTCGGATCTTGGTGATCCCCAAGCACAGTATCCATCGCCTGCCGGTCAATCCAATCCAACCGGTGGAGGACAGCTGGATCGCCGATCTGAAGGAATACCTCGAGCACGGTCGACTCCCAGACGACCCACAGCGTGCTCGAAAAGCCAAGCTGAGAGCCCCGAGGTTCCAAGTCTTGGATGGTCGTCTTTATCGGCGATCGTATGGAGGCCCTCTTATGCGTTGCTTGACCGCGTTCGAGGCCGAGTTAGTCATGAAGGAGCTACACTCGGGAATTTGCTCTTCGCATCAAGGAGGCCGGTCCCTGGCCCGTCGTATCATGCTAATCGGGTACTATTGGCCGTCCCTCCAGCTAGACTGTGACAAGTTAGCTCGGGAATGTGAGACGTGCCAACTGTACGCCCGGATGCCTGGACGACCGGCAACCTTCTATCAACCGGTCACGACCGCAGTTCCCTTCGCTAGGTGGGGGGTAGACATCTTGGGCCCTTTCCCTCAACTCTCTGGTCGCAGAAAGTTCGTGATCGTCGCCATAGATTACTTCTCCAAGTGGATAGAAGCCGAGCCCTTAGCCACAATTACCTCTCAGCAATGTGCTCGCTTCCTTTGGCGCAATGTGGTTTCCCGCTTCGGTGTGCCCGTGCATCTCATCAGCGACAACGGCCGCCAATTCGTAAGCCAATATTTCCAGAACTTCCTGGCCACGATCGGGACGACTCACGTCCGGTCGTCGGTGGCTTACCCTCAGGGAAACGGACAAGTGGAGAACGCGAACCGGACGATTTTGGTAGGTCTGAAAAAGAAGTTACACTCGGCTGGTCGTAGTTGGGCCGATGAGTTGCCATATGTCTTATGGACTTATCGGACGACCCCGAGGGAAGCTACTTTGGAGACCCCTTTCGCCCTGGTTTATGGAGCTGAGGCCCGACTTCCGATCGAGGCCTGGATTCCGACCGATCGAGAGAGAACCTATAATGCGGAAGAGAACGAACACGCGATGGCCGTGGACCTTGATGGGGTCGAGGAAAAGCGAGAGCTAGCCGCTCGGCGTATGGCCGAGTACCAAAAACGTGTCAAGAGTTCGAAAGACGTTCGGGTCAACCCTCGTTATTTTCAAGTCGGAGATTACGTTCTACGACGAAGGGAGGCCAGTCAGCCTTTAGAGGGTGGAAAGCTAGCTCAGAACTGGGAAGGGCCGTACATCATCAACGCTATCATACGGCCGGGTACATACGATTAGAGACAACAGCTGGTCGGCTAATCGAGGGGACTTGGAATTCCGAGCACCTCGTTCTTTTTAGGCATTAGCCTATTTTTTGTATTTTCTAGACGAAGTGGGGGCTCGACCTGCGGGTTAGTCTCGGTCGTCATTTCTATGTAAATTTTATGGTTGTAAAATTAATTCAACCGCCTGCGAGCGAGAAAGTTTAATGTATATACGATCGATGATTGCTCGACCGTTTGCATGCGGCGGCCCGATCGGTTATTTTCTTTTACCTTCGTTACAAGCAGATCAGTTTAACATTCATCAACCGGGCGAAATCTACCGACCGGTCAAAACGCGCTCCACATTGGCGGACACTTAAGTCACGCCGCTGATCGGGGAAGCCAGGAGTTCTCAGCATTATTCCCCGATCCGTCTAACTTCTGTCCACTATCGCACCCACTCGTGCCTCGAGCGCACAATAGTGTGGGGGCTGGGATAAGGAAGTATTCGCAGGCCCGTCGCTCGGTTACATCCCGACCGTAGAGGCTTGCTTTCAAAAATTTTTCGACAAAGGCCCGGGGATCGGGTACACCCGATCGGTTGGCCAGATTTGACGTCGAAATATCAAACGCACGACCAGGCCATAAGGTCGTAAGGTCGGGCGTCGAGTGGGTCGAACCAGTACAAGATCGGGCCACAAGGCCGCGAGGTCGAGCATTAAGGATCAGCACTTACGCAATTAAAGATAAAAGTGCGAAAAGAAAGAACGAATAACACGAGTTAGAGCAAAAACAAATTTTATTAACAAACAAAAAGTTGCCCGGTACAATTCGGGACCGGGCTCCCGATCAATGGTCCTTTACAAAAAGAAGAAGAAGAAAGGAGCCTATTCTACTTCTTCATCTCCCGAGCTCCGGCAGCCGGTTCCTTTCCGCTCGGGTGGCCGCCGTTGATGCCCCGGCTTCAGACGCCTTGGCTTTTGGGGCGAAGGGAGAGGGACCGGGATCGGCTAGGTCCGGGGGTAATACCGAGAGGACCAGCTGAAGGTCTTCCCCGTCTAGAGCCTTCTCCAACCGGGAACGGACTCGTTCAAGCATCTTCCGTTTCCCGGCCGTAAAGCCCCAGCGACCGAACGAGACGATCAGCTCTTCCCCGATCTCTGTTCCCCGGGCTGCTGTAAGGAAGGCCGAGCCCGAGTCCTTGTCTTTGAAGGCTGCCCGCGCCAGCTCGCTCGGATTCTCGAGCTGAGCCTTCAGCTCCTTGGCCTCTCCAATCGCCCGACTGGCGACCTTCTCGGCGAGGACCCGCTCCTCGTCGCCCTTCTTCAGGGCCTTTTGCGCCTTCTCCAGCTCGGCCTGGAGCTCCTTGATCTCCTTCAGATGACGAGCGGCCGTCTTCTTATGATGATCAGCTTCCTCGGCCAGCATAGCCTGACCTTGAAGGAGTTGGGTCGCCCGGGAGATCTGCAGTACAAAAGGATATCCAGGGTTAGCCCGATCAAAGTACATTAGCAAGAAAGCTGTTAGTTGAGAAAAGCTCACCTCAGCCAGGTCGTGGCCGATCCGTTCAGCCACCTGGGTCGGGGTCATCTTCCCCAGATCCACTCGGGCTGGCGCGGCGTTGCCGATCCGTGCCAGCACGGACGTAGACTCCCTCTCTCGCCCGACCGAAGGGCTCGGGCTGTGTTGGTCACGGCGGCGCTTCAAGCTGCCCACCTCGGTCGCGCCCTGGTCGGCGACCTTCTCCTTGCCCCGGGCGACCTCTACCCGGGTAACCAGGACGTCAGGCTGCTCAACGACGAAGCCCTCGCCCGTCGTCACGGTCGAGGCGCTCAGGGGTCGGGCAGTGGGAATCTCCTTTTCCCCGGCCGCTTTGGTCTTGGCCTTCTTCTTCCCGCCGAGGGAGATCTTGGCGGGCGGGGGAAGGGCGGTGTCTTCATCACCAAATTCTGCCATGGCTGCAATAAAAAGAGCTAAGTTAGTTTGATCAAGAAATGAAGCTAGGTCGGGAGGAACAGCTCGAGCTAAACCTTTCTTCTTCCGTTTCGACGGCTTGGCGACCGTCACGCCCATCGGTACGGGAAGGTACTTCTCCTTTAGCTCGTACGTGGGGGGCGGGAGCTTGGCGGCTGCGAGACTCTCGGCTGTCCGGAAGATGGAGTACTCGTGTATTTCACTCGAGATCCGAGTGACCGTCTCCTTGAGCGCCTGAGTCGCGGCCGGCACCACTTGCTTTCTGAAGTGGCTGCTCCAAGTGCGATCAACCGGGAGGATCCAGGGGTCGTATTTGATGGAGAAAATTCTGTTCTTCCACCCCTTGTTGTTCCCGGGCAGGCCTTTGATGGAGCACATATCTGCTCGGGATTGCAGCATCAGGAACCCACCCCCGTAGCGGCCCGGGAGAACCTTGATCTGGTAGATGAAGTTGAACAACTCCATCGTGCACTTGGCCTCGTGCCGAGTGCATATCTGCGGGAAGCAGGCGAGGATCCGATGTGCGTTCGGGCAGATTTGAGCCGGAACGACCCGGTAGTACGCTAAAAAGGCCGTCAAGAGGGCCGGGAAGGGAATGGCAATCGGGGCCATTAGGGAGTCGTAATGCATCCCGATCCACTTGCCCCGATGCCTGTCAATCACGTTCCCCAGCTGCCGGCTCGTGTCGAATTCAACCCGACCCCGGAGTACTTCAGCAATCCGAGCCGCTTCGCCTTTGGTCAGCAGGCTCATTTCTTGCTCGACACTCTCGCTGTTCAAGAATTCGAGCTCGACGGCTGGTGTGGCCGGCCCGGCCGGGTCTTCTTCGGTCTGCTCGGGGGTATTTTCCCGATCCCCCCTCGAGGAGCAGCTTCCGGGTAGTCCCCAACCACCCGGGTAGGCGTTTCCCTAACGCCCTCGGTCGGAGAACCCCGCCCGCTTGACGTGGTTCTCTCTTCCTCTTCTTCGCTGGAGCTCCCCGATCCGCTGGAGCTAGAGCTCGATGTCCCAGAGGAGCTTGATGCGTTGTTATGCTTGACGGCTCGCTCAGGGGCTGGCGTTGCTCGGGGGCTGGCTTCAGGAGTGCAGGACATAATGTCCACTTCCTCGTCGCTGATGTACTCGACCTCCTCGTCATAGTCCGCGATCGAGGCGTTTTGACTATCCGAGTCCGACATAATTCTACCTAAAGGTCGGTCGGGAGTTAGTATAGGGTTCGGGGAGTTAGCTCGAAGTTAGTGCTATCCTACTTCTACGCCAAGTGAAGAATAGAGAAAGAGTAAAGAACTAGGAGCTTACCGAGTGAAGAAACTTGGAAGAGGATCTGAAGTTTCGCTTTGCTTGATCGCCTTGCTGAGATGCTCTGCTCGGGATTCTTAGAGGATACCGACTGAAGCAAAAGAGTGAGGAAAGTTCAAATGAGGGCCTCAAGGGCCTATTTATAGGAGGGCATTTAGGCGGGAAATGGGCCAACTTGCCTGACACGACCCGCGCTGAATCCGAGGCGACGGATGGGATCGCCGAGGCCGGCAGAGGCCGACACGTGGCGTAGGAGGGAATGACAGCTGGCAGGTCGGCTTGGTGGCTGACGGTTGGGCTTCTTCATCCCATCCCGTTTTTTCCCGACTGATCAAAAAGGCCCGGGCTGGGGGGCTCTTGGTAGGGAATATCCCGACCGACATAGCTTCACCACGACCGAGGAGCCTTTGTCTCTTTCTCCTTGTCTTTGCAGGTAACAGGTCGGGCTCCACGAGAAGAACCCGGTCGTAGACCGACCAGAGTTGCCCGAGCAACGGTGTCGACCACCGAGCGGTAGCCCTTTGGCGAAAGAGCTGACGAAGGACACGTGGCGGCTCTTTACATCGACAGGCAGGGCACCCGGGAGGATGACACGTGGTGGCTACGTGGAGGACATGCCGAACGGCTGGAATCCTGTCCCCGGCATAGCGGCTATAAATACCCACAGTAGCTACAGTGTAAGGGACTTTTGGGACGATCGATAGGTTGTTATTAGAGAATCCCGACCGCACTCAGTCGGTACTCAGAGCAACCAAGTAGATTGTACTTAGGGCCTTTACCGTGATCAATAAAGATTTTACTTGCTTTAATTGGTCTCGTGTTATTCTATATTGCTTACCCATAATTAGCAGTATCAGTTCTATAATTATAAACATAGAGTTCAGTAATTATGAACATAAATTTTCTGAAGACAAATGTCGTTAACGACGAAAGAAAGAATTATTATTTTTAAATTAACATGACGACACGACGTAATTTTCCACCAAAACGACGCCGTTTTGGAACCATGTCCACCTTGCAAGATGGATACGGTTCCACAACATAATTTGCCCAGACAACGGAGACAAGTGAGACAACCAGTCTCGACCAGTTTATGGTTATGGGCCAAGGCCTAATTCATATTGAGCCTTGCTTCACTAACTCCCCTAAACCGGTAAAATTGTTCAATTAAGTCCAAAATGACTTGTTTATCAGGTTAAATTTATGTGTTGACACGCGTCTTTTATATTTTAATTTTTTTAATAAATTTATTTTTATTTACTAAAAGTACAAATATTATATAAAAAATAAAAAAAAAAAAACTGTTCTTGGCTGTCCGGAGAGGACAGTCACGTCGTCTAAGGAACACGGCCATGGCCGCCGTCCTCATTCCAGAGGGTCATGGCTGTGTATTGGGTACGGTTCAAAATGCAACCATTAACCTTGTTTTCATTAAAAAAAAAAAAAATTTACATCGTTTTGGTACCATGACCAATTGTATAACTGTAAATTCTAGGCCGGTCAACTCATATAACTCGCTTAGTTTGTGGGTCTCTGGGCCTACACCCAAACTCTATTGATTGCATGAAACTCATTTATCATTCTTATTTGCAATTTCAATTAATCTTTTCTTATTTACCCAAATCTATTCACCGCTTTTGATGTATATTGGCACTTCCAGAAATGAATGCCTCGTTTTCTTTACCTTGCTGCTAATGTTTCTTCAAGCAAACAATAGTCATTGCATATATGTTGAATTTAAAAGCAAGAAAACATGTAAATGAAACACACTTAAGTACGAAATTCAAAGATGAGTAGTACAGATGATGAATGATCTGAGTCCTAACACACTGCACGTAGAGAACATCGTGCATCCATTCGTTCAAGACCGGAATATATAGTGAATGTATCAATCATAAGTGTAAATAATCTGAGAATCCTGGAGAATATGTGTGTGCGCACGCTCAAGCAAGCCTTCAAGAAATCATGGCTTCTTAAGCAGCTCTGGTTTTGGAATTTCTGGGAATTCAGGCTTTGGGAATGTTGGAAACTCTGGTTTTGGTATTTCTGGGACTTCAAGCTTTGGGAATGTTGGAAACTCTGGTTTTGGGATTTCTGGGACTTCAAGCTTTGGTAATGTTGGAAGCTCTGGTTTTGGGATTTCTGGGATTTCAGGCTTGGGGAACGTTGGTAGCTCTGGTTTTGGGATTTCTGGGATTTCAGGCTTTGGGAATGTTGGTAGCTCTGGTTTTGGAATTTCTGGCAGCTCAGGCTTTGGCAATGTTGGGATTTCAGGCAATGTGATCTCCATAAGGTTTCTGGCCTCGATTTGTACGAAAGCCGGTGACAGAGTGATCAAGAAAAGCAGGAGAAAGGATGGGTTGAGATGATGAGCCATTCTTGGTGAAGATGTTTTGTTTCTATTTCTAGCTTGGATTAGAGAGTTATGGTCTGGGGTTGTATTTGGGCAAGCTTATATAGAAAGGAGAGCAGGAAGAAACATTGAGATTAGTTGGTAGGAAGAACAATATGTTGGTTCAACTTCTCAACAACACTCATCTGAAATAGACAAATAGTCCAGGTAGCTTTGAAGCCAGCTGGATTTTCTTGAATACCTTTCAAGCTTCTTTATCAAGGAACACAAATATTTTCCCAGCCATTGCCATTCTTGTTTGAGCTGTTAGGAAAACATATGATTTATTTTCCCAGCCATTGTCATTGACCCGGTTCTAGCATCATATCGTGTATGACGACCATGATAATTTGTTACTACCTCCCATTTTGAGGCCGGTGCATAATGAGAAAGAATTATTTGGAAGAAGGCTACTGGACTGGTTCAAAAAGAATTAAGAAGAATTTGGACTAAAAGCTATTTAGATTAGAGTTGTCAGTCCATAAGTTGGCCAGAGGAAGCGACCTAAGAAAGGGTTTCGTTGTCTGGTGTTTGATAAGGTTCTAAGTGAAACCATTCGATCCAAAGATGAAAAAAGACTACGTGGTGCCAAAAGGAGTCTGGAGTGCAAACGGTTTAGAGTGGGATGCAACAAACATTGACTTCTTAAAAGGCGGACAATAATTATTTTACATATCAGTTTTTCAAAAGATTTTGGAGCTAGTGATATTTGATTTGATATTAAACTTCTACTCATGAGCTAGTTTTTCTAGAACTGACCAATGGATCCATTATATATATTCATCCCATCTTTATTTTAATTAGATTTTGTTAATTCAATGAAGTTTTGTTTTAATTTGCTCTAAAAAAAATGAAAGCTAATCTTGTTCCAACTAATTAATGTTTCTTGAAGCAAACCATATAGTGTTTGCGGGCATAAAATCGTAGAATGATAGATATGAAGATGTATATATATAAGTGGCTCGCCGTTTATTCCAATATTATTACGTGCGTACGGTACGGACTACAGAGGGGCATAGAAAGTAAAATAAGGAAAATATTATATGTAGTAGAGAGGGATACTTATATAAAGCAAAGGGATCGGAGAAGATGATAATATATAGTGAGTATTTGAGACGATATAGGGCGGCCGGCAAGCCATGGAGCTTAGCTCAAATGCGGTACGGTCCTCCATCGTTTATGGTAGCCGCGGGAACAGCGGGATTGTCACCGGAGGCACCAGTGATGGCAGCGGCGGAAGACGCACTGGAGGCAGTACTGGAAGACGCAGTGGAGGAAGAGGAAGAGGAAGAGGAAGAGGAAGAGTCACTGGAGGCACTAATGGAAGACGCACTGGAGGCACTGATGGCAGCGGCGGAAGACTCGCTGGAGGAAGAGTCACTGAAGGCACTGATGGCAGCGGCGGGATGTTCACCGGAGGCAGTGATGGCAGCGGCGGGATGTTCACCGGAGGCAGTGATGGCAGCGGCGGAATGCTCACCGGAGTCACTGATGGCAGCGGCGGGATGTTCACCGGAGGCAGTACTGATGGCAGCGGCGGGATGTTCACCGGAGGCAGTACTGATGGCAGCGGCGGAAGAATCACTACTGGGGGAGGCGGGGGTGGCGGAGGTGGCGGAGGAGGGGGTGGGTTCCGAGGGTTGAGGTTTAAGAGACTACGAGCTTCTGCCACCACGATGCTGCCGGCGACAGACGCCATTAGGATCAGCAGAATTGGCAGTAAACGCGGGAATGGCACACTTTTTTGGTGCGCCATGTTTGGAATGAGTTGTAGTGGTGACTGGTGAATGAATGCATGCATGGGTTTTTATAGATGTTGACGTTAGCTGAGGAAGCCATGAGAAATTAATTTTCTTTAAATTTAAGAAAAAAGTGTAAAATAGTTCACTAAAATTATACTCCTAGTTTTTATGTAATTAGATTATATATATATTAAACTTAAAAAATATGCAATTAAATCTTACCCAAGAAAATATTTTCAATTGTGATTTCTTTAAAAAAAATTCAATAAAATTAGATTAAATTAATTACATGGGCGGATAGGATAACATGGTATGTACTAAGAATCACTTTTTCTTAAATTATATTAGTTGAGATGAAAGATTGAAATATTTTTAATTTAAATTGCAATAAAAGAAATCATATAAATATCTCAATTGCACATATTTTACTTGTTTGATGTAAAATTGCACACTTTTTAAATTCAATAATTCAATTGCACAAAAAGTAAGCCCAGTGACATATTTGATACTTGTTCCGAAAATTAATTAAAATAGAAATAATCCACACTAGTTAGGTGTGCAATGAGCGAAGTTGCTCGTGAGCGACAATCGATGATTCCTTGTGAATTCGACGGTTGACGACAAATAAATCTAGCAAAAGACAATATAATGAATTGAAGCCAAGCCCCGAGGCTAACGACGATGAAGGCTTGAAATCTGCGTACAGAGTGATGAGTGATTGACGAGCCAATCTAGTTGATCTCAAACATTAGAGCCAATCGAGCTGAATTCGCATTTCAATTTTAAGGTTTGATTAAGTTCGTGTTCAACTCGACTCATTTACAGGCCTAACTCATACCCATATAGCTAATTTTGTAAATTATATTGTGTATCAATTTATCATACACATTGTAAATTACAAAACAAATTATGTATATGCAGTTAATATATTAGGTACAAAATTTAATATTATTGTTCGAAATTCATGATATGTGAATGTAGGGAAATAAAATGAGTTACATAATATCTTAACAACAAATATAATATCCGGGCTAAGGTCTATAATGTACATGATGAATTCGATCACGATAAAACGAAATTGTTATTGGGTTTCTCCCAATTAATTCAAAGGAAGAAATTTTGCACGATTCATAATTGAGTTTGTTCTGTATGGACCGACATATATGGTTAAATCGCCATCTAATTAAATCCTATGTTTATAGTAAAATTAATATATATAAATGCATCACATATGTTAAGTGGGGATATTATTGACTTTTTGTATAACGAATACTAATAAATTTATTTAACTTGATAATGAAAGTTGTTTCACCCAAAAAAACAAAAAAAAAAACAAAAAACAAAAAAATACTAATACTTAAAATGATCATTCGATTATGTATAATTCTTAATTTGACCATCAACTATTAATTCATTAAAAAAATAATTTCAAATATTTGTTTTAAAAGGGGTGGGTGGAGCATGAGTTCATATATACCTAATGATTACAAGTTCAACTTTTGTCAACACCTTCTTAGTCGCTTATTCGACAAGATCTTCTTAGTACAGTTTCTTTCTTTCGTGTGATTCATTGACTATTATACATGTGTATGGTTTATCTAATGCACACTGATGGTAAATATGTTATAGATAATATTTGGAAAGGAATTAGAGTTGTATTGCTTAGAGTGTTGATTACAAGAATTAGAGCATGTCCTTGGCAACCCAATGGAATAGCTCAAGTGACAAATGAGCTCAAGAATTAGAGCATGTCCTTGGCAACCCAATGGGATAGCTCAAGTGACAAATGAGCTCTCTTTGTAGTCGAGATTTTCAGGATAATTTGAATTTGATTCCCTGGTCCGTTAAACGGACAGACCCAGACCACCTCGATTTTACACCACAAAAAAAAAAAAAAAAAAAAAAAACCAAAAACAAAAACAAAAACGAAACAAAACAAAACAAAAACAAAAAAAAAAAAAAAAAAAAACAAAAAACCATGGTTTCCTACTTATACTAAATTAAAAAAGATTTACTCAATTTTATCATCTGATGTACTAAAATGAGTAAATTCTTTTTATAGTTAAAGAATATTTTAGATAAATTGATAGTCAATGACTATTTTTTTTTTTTTTTTTTGGAGGGAAAGGAGGGGGACACCTAGGAATCATTATGTGATTCTCACAGAATGCTCAGCACCCAAGAAGCCCAGTTCATCTTCACGCAGGACTCTTAACATCGCGGTAGGTATAGTCAATGACTAAATTAAAAACTATATATACTCAAGAGGGCTTTTTTATTTTTTTTGAAAGGAAAATAACTTCATTAAAATCAAGCAATAAGATATTCAATACAAGCTGGAATAGTAGAAAAATAAGAAAGATGACCAGGTTGAGAACAAGCAACTCCGGCTAACACATGAGCAAGCTTATTCGCTGATTGATTCACATACTGAATGGACACCGTTTCAAAGTGTCGTTTTAAGATTCAACACTGATTGAAGATACAACCTACATAAAAATAGTCCGATAAATCATTATTGAGAAATCTGCAAACCATCTGACAATCCGATCTCAACACAATATTAGACCAGCCTTATTCAAGAGCCCAAAAAAGTGCTTTCTTCATGGCTATAGTTTCCGCTAAATGAGGATCTTTAGAAGGCATTTTTTGGTATATATTATCTTTAAAAAAAAAAAAAAAAAAAAGTCAAATGGGTTGAAGGAATAAAGAAACCAAGTTAGGCAGCCGGCTGCCATTATGGAATTTTATGGCTTGAATAATTAATTTTGGGTAAATTATACATGGATCACGATCTACCTTACATTGTGAATTTTAATCCAAAATAATTTTCCAATTATGTGTTTGCATTTGACATATTTTCTACATATCATTACAGTTTATGCGTGTTTGTAAATAAATTAAAGCTACATAACACTTTACCTACAAACACATAATATGTTAACCAACAAAAATATTATGTGTTTGCATTTAACATATTATGTGTGTAATTACCATGTTATGTATTTTGTAATTAATCTGTTATGTAAATTCAATTTATTTATAAACACATAAATGGTTAATTACAAATATATAATATGTCAACAGTAAATAAATACATAAATTTGGGACGAATGTCTAGAGTGCAACATGGATCATGGTCCATCATAAAACAATTGCTTAATTTGGTGTCATTCTTTGTCAACTATGACAAGTTGTGTAATTAATTAAGTTGAATTCACATATTTAAAAATAGTTATGTCATGGACCGACCACTTTACAATGTGAACTATTATCCAACTACAGTTTTATACGGAGTAATTATGAACTAGTTTTTTACGCGCATTGCGCGATTGGGATAATGCCCAATGCTTTTTTTTTTTAAATAAGTACTTTAAAGTATATTAAGACAGGATTATATTGAAATTGTTCATGCATAGATAATTGAAGGTTGAATTTGCGTATTTAAATAGGTAATTTTTCTCCCAAAGGTTGAGTCCCCAACCCCAAGGACCCCCCACACTCTGACCCGACAGAGCATTGTGGGAAGTTGTAAATCACGGTGACTCAATGGTTCAGCAGACAGGGCCAAATGCTGATACGCACAAGGAATCTGCCCACTTTGGACATAATTCCCGCACTGCCGCCGCCGAGGTTCAAACCTTCGTCTCTTCTCCCAAATACTACCCACTAAACCATTGAGCTATGCCCGTGCGGGTTAAATAGGTAACTCTAAGTTTACAAATGCAAGACAATATAGTCAAGATTGATTATAATTGTCAATAAAATAATTGTATAGGTATGGTTGAAACCAAATACGAGACATAAGGGAGAACAAATAAAAATTATGACATAAAATATTAAATATATACTAATATTGTTTGAGGAGATTCCGACATTAGGATTTGTGGTTAAGTTCAATTAAGACTTTAATATTAGAATTAGATTAATGGTGTAGTTATAATTCTATATTAGACTTTAATATTAGAATTAGACTAACGGTGAATTAACGGAAAAGTTAAATGGATAATCATATAATTAAAGATAAATAAGAAAATCTTAAAAGAAAAAATTAAAACCTGAACAATATGAACCATTCATTTGCTTTAATAATTTGGCGGTCATTTTTTCTACCCAATATTAATAATTAAATAAATTCGTTGGTCAAATCCGCTAGTATAATCCGCTAACGTTAACTGCTAACTGCTGATTGTCAAACAAGGACATTGCGAGGTAGTTCCCACTTCAATTTGTTGTGTGATTTGAATACTCTCGTTGTCACAAAATCTCTCAAGTAGTTAATATGGTTGGCTTTATTAATTATATTTTTAAAATTTTTTCATGGTATTAATAAAATACTTGGTAAATAAATATATAGCATTATTTTGTATTATAACTTTGATATTTAATTAGAAAAATAGTGCACAAAAAAGATAATAGATAATGTAGTGAATATAATCAATTGATGAATTTGAATGTAAAAATTTTTACATTTGAGAAAAATAAAGACAATATAACTAATGAAAATATTTCTTTTAATTAATTTATTGATAATTAATAAAAAAAAAATTTTGAATAAAGGCATTGTGGACACATAATTCTAAATTAAAGAAATGCATATGTATTATTTTTTGTTGTAACTACTAAATTATTATTTATATATAATTTAATAAGAGTAAAATAGAGTATTAATTATGCCAACTTTGATTGGGATGGGGTTCGAACCTAAGGCCTTTTTTTTATTGAAATCAATGAGTTAACGGAAATTCTTAAAATTTTAACGGAATTAGTAACGGTGTGTGGGTATTTTATGAAATTTTAGTGTAAAATTTAAATCTGATCAATCTTTTAATTAATCTGAGCCATTCATTTGATTAAAATATGTGACCGCCATTTTTTCTACCCATTATAGGCCTAACTCTCTTGGGCTCTTATTAGTATATATATATATATATATATATATATATATATATATATATATATATATATATATATATATATATATAGTAGATAATTAATAAAAAAATTTGTTGAATAAAGGCATTGTGGACACATAATTCTAAATTAAAGAAATGCATATGTATTATTTTTTGTTGTAACTACTAAATTATTATTTATATATAATTTAATAAGAGTAAAATAGAGTACTAATTATGCCAACTTTGATTGGGATGGGATTCGAACCTAAGACCTTTTTTTTATTGAAATCAATGAGTAAGTTAACGGTGAACTAACGGAAATTCTTAAAATTTTAACGGAATTAGTAACGGTGTGTGGATATTTTAGGAAATTTTAGTGTAAAATTTAAATCTGATCAATCTTTTAATTAATCTGAGCCATTCATTTGATTAAAATATGTGACCGCCATTTTTTCTACCCATTATAGGCCTAACTCTCTTGGGCTCTTATTAGTATAGTAGAATATAGAGTAAAACGACGTCGTTTTTAGGGAATAACGACGACATTCCAGTTTTTTTAAAAAAAAATTAATTGAGTTAATACTCAAAATCGTCTTCGACTATAGTGGTTTTTCTCAATTTCATCCTAAACGACTTTGGTGACCTAATATCGTCCCAGACTTTTGTGTTTCGCTCAATTTAGTCCTCCATTTGTTATTCCGTCAAATTGGTGTTAAATAAATGGACAATTCAGTAATGTCAATATTGATCTCTCTTTACTTTCAACTTGTGAAGTGCGAAATTCCTCTTTCTTGTACGAACTACACCCAGAATTACTCCCGGACCTGCAAATCAAATTTTATATTCGCAGTTTTAGGAGTAATTCTGGGAGTAATTCGTAAAAAAAAAAAAAAAAAAAAAAAAAAGGATTTCGCAGTTCACATGTCTATGATTAAAGAGATGCCAATATTAAAATTACTGAATTGTCTATTTATTTAACACCAAATAGACAGAATAACAAATGAAGGACTAAATTGAGCAAAAACACAAAAGTCTGGGACTAAATTGAGCGAAACACAAAAGTCTGGGACGATATTAGGTCACCAAAGTCGTTTAGGACGAAATTGAGAAAAATCACTTTAGTCGAGGACGATTTTGGGTATTAACTCAAAATTAATTTTGTCTCGCTATTAACGGCGTTATTCGTTTGTGGAATTATGAATATATAGTTATGGAATTATGAATGTACAGTTATGGAATTATGAACACAGAGCTCTGACATTATGAACTTACAATTATGAACATAGAGCTCTAAAATTGTGAACATAGAGCTACACAAATTATGAATTTACAGTTATTGAATTATGAATGTACAGTTACAGAATTATGAATGTACAATTATGGAATTATGAATGTACAGTTATGGAATTATGAACATAGAGCTCTGACATTATGAACTTACAATTATGAACGTATAGTGATAAATTTATGAACATAGAGCTCTAAAATTGTGAACATAGAGCTTCGACAATTATGAATTTATAGTTATTGAATTATGAATGTACAGTTATGGAAGTATGAATGTACATTTATGGAATTATGAACACAAAGCTCTGACATTATGAACTTGCAATTATAAACATATAGTGATAAAATTATGAACATATGCTTCTATAATGAACTGGTCTGAAATTAAAAAATATAAAATATAAAATAAAATGGTGGAAGATAGCGGTGCCACTAACAGCACCGTTACCGTGTCCACAATGTATGCTGGACACGAGTCCATAGCATAACGATTGCCAGACAAGTGAGACAACCAGTCTCGACCAGTTTCTGGTTATGGGCCAAGGCCTAATTGATATTGAGCCTTGCTTCACTAAACTGGGTCGTTATGCTGTGCATCCGTATGCACCATGCATGGTGCATCTGGATACAAAAACGACGTCGTTTTGACATCTAACTTAAAAAAAAAATAATAATAAATAAATAAATAAATCAGAATTGCATAATTACACATCCATAATTTCATCACATCTATAATTTCATAACTATACATCCAGAATTACATAACTACACATCCATAATTTCATAACTATAAATCCATAATTGCATAACTACAAATCCATAACTTCATAACTATACATCCAGAATTGCATAACTACACATCCATAACTTCATAACTATAAATCCAGAATTGTATAACTACACATCCTAACTTCATAACTACACATCCAGAATTGCATAACTATACATCCAGAATTGCATAACTATACATTCAGAATTTCATAACTAAAAATCCAGAATGAATGAACTAAAAAATGAATAACATAGTGTTGTTACTGGGAATCGAAACTGATTTTTTTTTAAGTAGGACGCGCGTTTTGATGCAAAACGACGTTGTTTTTGCCAATATTTAAGACGTTTTTTCATATATATGTATGTATATGAAAAAAAAAAGTGTCAACTTAACCCCCTAAGTGAATTGGATAGTGTAATTGGGTCCAAAGTTTCATTCAAGTCCCCTAAATCGGTAAAATTGTTCAATTAAGTCTTAAATAACTTGTTTATCATGTTAAATCTATGTAGTGTTGACAGGTCTTTTATATTTTAATTTTTTTTAAACAAATTTATTTTTATTTACTAAAATTACAAATATTATTTAAAAAAAAAAAAAACAGTTAGTGGCTGTCCGAAGAAGATAATCACGACTGTCTAAGAAAGAAGACGGCCATGGCCACCAAAGGAAGACAATAATGGCCGCCTAAGGAAGACGATCATAGCCGTCTTCTAGATCTGTTGGAACGAGAGCGGCAGCCATGGCCGCCGCACTCGTTCCGGATGGTCATGGTTATCTATTGGGCACGGTTCAAAATGCAAACATTGCCTTTTTCTTCATTCAAAATAAAAAATGGCATCGTTTTAGTTCCATGATCGATTGTATAACTTTAAATTCTAGACGGGTCCACTCATATAACTCACTTAGTTTGTGGGTCCCGGCCCAATTTACTCTAGGCCTACACCCAAACTCTATTGATAGCATGAAACTCATTTTTTTTTTTTGAAAGGGCATGAAACTCATTTATCATTCTTATTTGCAATTTCAATTAATCTTTTCTTATTTACCCAAATCTATTGACTGCTTTTGATGTATATTGGCACTTCCAGAAATGAATGCCTCGTTTTCTTTACCTTGCTGCTAATGTTTCTTCAAGCAAACAATAGTCATTGCATAGATGTTGAATTTAACAGCAAGAAAACATGTAAGTGAAACACACTCAAAGTACGAAATTCAAAGATGAGTAGTACAGATGATGAATGATCTGAGTCCTAACACACTGCACATAGAGAACATCGTGCATCCATTCGTTCAAGACGGGAATATATAGTGAATGTATCAATCATAAGTGTAAATAATCTGAGAATCCTGGAGAATATGTGTGTGCGCACGCTCAAGCAAGCCTTCAAGAAATCATGGCTTCTTTGGCAGCTCTGGTTTTGGAATTTCTGGGAATTCAAGCTTTGGGAATGTTGGAAACTCTGGTTTTGGGATTTCTGGGACTTCAAGCTTTGGGAATGTTGGAAACTCTGGTTTTGGGATTTCTGGGACTTCAAGCTTTGGTAATGTTGGAAGCCCTGGTTTTGGGATTTCTGGGATTTCAGGCTTGGGGAATGTTGGTAGCTCTGGTTTTGGGATTTCTGGGATTTCAGGCTTTGGGAATGTTGGTAGCTCTGGTTTTGGAATTTCTGGCAGCTCAGGCTTTGGCAATGTTGGGATTTCAGGCAATGTGATCTCCATAAGGTTTCTGGCCTCGATTTGTACGAAAGCCGGTGACAGAGTGATCAAGAAAAGCAGGAGAAAGGATGGGTTGAGATGATGAGCCATTCTTGGTGAAGATGTTTTGTTTCTATTTCTAGCTTGGATTAGAGAGTTATGGTCTGGGGTTGTATTTGGGCAAGCTTATATAGAAAGGAGAGCAGGAAGAAACATTGAGATTAGTTGGTAGGAAGAACAATATGTTGGTTCAACTTCTCAACAACACTCATCTGAAATAGACAAATAGTCCAGGTAGCTTTGAAGCCAGCTGGATTTTCTTGAATACCTTTCAAGCTTCTTTATCAAGGAACACAAATATTTTCCCAGCCATTGCCATTCTTGTTTGAGCTGTAAGGAAAACATATTATTTATTAATTACAAATAATACATCTCATACTTGATGAAGTATATTACTACATTCAACTTGATATTACACACTGAGATTCTGCATTACATGGAATGAGACCACAGTTTTTTTTTTTTTTGCAGAGTAATTATTGTCTAAACAAGAGTTATTCTTCTCATGATCAAGAATCAATTCCTCAAAGTAATACTGTATTAGTAGTCTTTCCAACATCCTGTCAATTATGCATGGGTAACCAAGCAAGTTCAACATTGAATCATTGTTTATTGATTCCTGGAAATTAATACTCCGTAACATATAACAAAACACACAATGCTTCAGAACAAAGCAAAATATATCATAGGAAGACAAACTTGTATGTTTCTTTTGTCATAAAGGCAATCACCTACTAAAACTGATGCAGAAAACGTTATGTATGCAAATTAGCTCAACATTGTTGTGACACATGCATAATGAAGTCACGAACAAAAAAAATGGTGTCATAAAGGAGGCACCACATTTGCCACATTGCAGATTTCAAAGGCTTTTCCTAGTTGAAAACCACAGGAAATTTGCAGGGCAAACTTGAGTGTGTTTGCATAAGCAATCACCGTAACCTGTCTCCTTCAATTTTGTGAGTTATAAACTTGATCAATCATCACTTGGAAGAATTAGGCAACATCTAAGAGAGAATATAAAAAACTGCATTACCATACTAATGGCTTCAGTACTTGAGAGCTTTGGCAAGGCCCTGAAAATATTTTATGGGGTAACCCAATAAAAGAACAGAAGAAATCGAGAGGTGATACCATTACAACTAAAAATGATTAGCAAGGATAGACAACTCATTCTGCTTACAGATATATCCATTTTCATGCTAAAAAATATCAGTGAATAATTTGGAGGCACCATTAACTAAACCAGAAATTTTCTGTTTTCCATCAACAATTTCCGAGTGAAGCTCACAGGATTCCTCAAGGCATTAATTCTTATTGTAGGATTTGTTCCTACTTCTCTGAGCAAAGTGTCAGTTTCAAATTTGAGTATGGCATGCCATATGCTGATATGCTTATCACCTTCATTAGAAAGCAAGGATTTGATGCATGAAGCCAACTTTTAAGGTTTATTTCTTCACTACTTCTATCCTAATAAGTTTGTGAACAAAGAATTGACAGCAATTCATTATTGCATAGGGAAGCTAATAGAAAAAATATTAACTACTAATGGGTCATCAGGATGTGTTTCAGATGAGAAATAATGTTAACTACCAACAGGATTATTGATCTCCAACTTGCTAAGTGTATACTCCATACTAACACAAACTGAATGCCACCCCAAAACATAGAGTTTCTTTTCTCTTCTTGGTTTGCTGAAATTTTAACAAGCATACTAAAATGAATGGCACTATAATGCTATATTCAAATGGCCAAATCAGAAAACTATAACAGAAACCTAAGTTTAGCAATAATTGATAACCTTAAACTTCAAATTTGCCAAAAGAAGCATAGAGCAGAGACATTGTCAACTTAAAAGGGAAAAAAAAAAAAAAAAAAAAGGTTCAAAAATTTGTCTATGAAAGTCAAAAACCAAGACAGGAGCTTAAAAATTACGAGGCTTACCTGAAAAAGTTCAATAATCTGAAATGGGTCTACTCAATTTCCTGCAAAACAGAATGGTAAGCAGGCAAAGAAGTGCCCTTAGTGATAGGATCCATTTAATCTTCTAGGAAGCAAAAAATAATGGAGTATGTAGCCAAAACTAAAACCATCAAATAACCATTGTAGCATGATTATGGAGACCGAAATAAAAGATTAATTATTGCAACTACAAAGATAGAATGAAAAAGACACAATTGCTGCAAACTGTGCAGCAGAAAAGCTACAGGAAGATACATCAAGTCCAGTGTCAAGGAAACTCTACCTGGTTCCATACTACAAACATAAAGATGTAAAATCAAGGCTAGAGTTACAACTACAACAATAGAAATGCCAATAGTTCACTAAGCAGCCTTAACCTTATCCTCACCAACAACATTGAGTATAGGAAGACTGCTTAGGAATTCATCAAGACCCTCAAAAAATCCAATGCCTTCAATGTTATCATCCTCTCCCCTTCCTGCTCCGTTTCCTTGCCCATCCATCCCAGGTGGATGTTCTTCAACCTCATTACTAAACTCCACATTCAGATCCAACTTCCCATAGTCTTTGGCAATCCTCCCAGATTGTCTCCTTGTGTTACTCACAACACCTTTCTTACTTGACTCAGCTGCGAGACGAGCACCATTTTGAATTCGCAAACCATCTTGTGAATTTTCACCTGTGTTGCCTTTGGCATTCTTTCCCTTATCAGCCTGCTGTTTCGGAGTGCTTCTATTAGGAGTCAATGTCTTCATCCCTTTTCCCTTCAAGCTTTTTGATTTCTTCCTCTTCTCACCTCGCCAATCCTCATCTGATTCCTCACCTGAGTCTGATAGTCCTACAAGCACATCATCATCATCATCGTTATCATCAACATAAATCCTTGGAGTCACACTCTTATGACTAGCCCCACCCTTTGATGCCCCTACACTATTAAAACCACCAGAAGTGTTTCCACTCTTCTGCCCCATAGCAGCATAATTTGCACTTACCCTACTGGCGTCATTCCCCCCTCCATCTCGAGGACAAGTAAACATAGGTGAAAATGGACTCCAGCTTGTTGCTCGATCCCTATTTCTCTCCCAATTTGACACAGAAAACCCCAAGGGAAGAAAGCCCCAACAACAAAAGTAGGCTTCTTTCCCATCAATAATTGGAGGAGGTGATGAGATTGCTATAGCCTGAAATGCCATCTTGCAATTGCGACACCGCAACGTACAGTCGACATAAGCATCAGGGTACTCAAACATATGATAACAATATGGGCATGCAGTCCAGAAACTAGGAATGTCACTCTTAGGCTCTTCCACTCCAATTTCTTTATTTGCATTACCAATAGAACTACCAGAGAGATTGTGATTGGTGTTTCCTACAGAGCCCTCAGTTTGCTGCTGTGGCTGCTTGTTCCTTTGATGGTCAGTGGCGGGGCTTTGCAAGGGAGCAACTACCGGTGGCTGTTCGGAATGACGTTGGCTTGCCCCAAAGGAAATTTGCACTGGTTCCCTGCTCGAGCTCGGCATATAGGTCGCCGGCGGCTGTGGGTCTCTGTTCGCGGCAGGGACAGGAGTAACCGGCGGCTGTTGGTCTCGATTTAGAAACATTACAGGCTGCGGTTGCGGTTGCTGCTCTCTGCTCGAGCTTGGCTGCTGCATGGAGGTCACAGGTTGAACCGGGTCTCGAGAAAGAAACGTCACTGACTGCCCAGAGCTAATTGGCTGCTGTTCTCGACTACCAAAGAATATTTGCTGTTGCTCTCTGCTGGAGTTGGGGAAGACATTAAACGCACTGGGCTGCTGCACAGAAGATACCGTGTTCGGGGCAGAAGGAACCGGGTCCGGGTTGAGGTTTAAAAAGAACCCGAGCTCTTTATCATACAAGCTCTTCCTGAAAGGGTTTGAGAGCAACGACCATGCATCGACGACGAGGCGGAAGGCTTGATCGGCGAAGGAGAGCGTGTTCTTCTGGGGGTTGAGCAGTAGAGCGAGGCGGCGGTACTGATTGGCTATGAACTCGGAATCATGGCTCTGGTTGGGAGCCACTTGGAGGATGCCGTACCAGTCCAAGTGCTGGTTGTTGATCCGCTTCTCGCCGGCGAGTAGAGTGTCGGCGATGGCTAGGATTTGCTCCGCCTGTACGAGACTAGGGTCCGAATCTCGGGCCCGGGTCGCAAACGATTTGCACCCTACTAGATCACGATTGTTCAATAGCTTCTCCGCGATTGACAGCCATCGGATTGCCTCCGCCCGATTGGAGTTAGGGTTGATGAAGAACGGGTGCTCCATTTTCCGCCGGAATTTTTTGATTTAATCGGAAAAGTAACTCTGCTTTCTCCTTTGATTTGATTCCAAATGCGAAATGAAATGGTAAGACGAAGAGGAGAGCAGTGTATATTTTTGAGATGACCAAAGAGGGCACCGGGTTTTGCCAAAAAGACGGCCACGCGTGCATTGGTGTTTCGGCATAGTAGGGGTACTAAGGTAATTGCATTCAGCTCACACTGGATTTGTTTATGCGAGTCGATAGAGTGAATGAAAGAGTGAGCCAGCGAGCGAGCAAGTTAAATTGTGAAAAACCGTTTTTACTTTTTTTACCCAGTAATAAACTTTATCTAACGGCACCATTTTGAAAAGATAAAGGTAAAATAGATAATTAATACGGAGTATATTCTAAAAATAGTGCTCATATTCTTAACTTAAATGCACATTTAAATTACTTAAAACGTATAAGGGCATCCTTAAAAGCATTTTTTGGATTGTGTTCAAAAACAAAAAAAAAAACAAAAAAAAAAAAACATTTTTTGGATTAGAATAAATAATTGAGGGTTGAGTTTTTTTTTTTTTTTTTTTTTTGCAAAAACAATTTTTTTTTTTTTTTGTGTCTCATGGAAATAAACTGGTAAGAGTAACTTATAGGTGTGCATTGAATGTGTAAATATTCTTATTTTTTTAAAAAAATTGTTCTCATAATTTTTTTTATCTTCTCTCTTCTTTCTCTTTTCTACTTGTCACGGCACAAACCACAAAAATCTTCCATTATTGAGGTTGCTCTAATTTAACTATCATAACACACTTTTTTTTTTTTTGAATTGATATGATATTTTGAATATTAGACCCTTTTCTCTTCTTTTGTTTTTTTATTTATTTATATTGTTATGCTTTTATTTTTACTTTTCCTTCAATAAATTAATGTAAGTAGTACTAAAAAAAAGTGTCAAACGATTTGTAGTGTATTGCCAAATGATAACTTGTTCCATGTTACTCTTTTGGTTTACGACATTGAATTATCAATCAAAACTTGCTTTGATTTGAACGCTTAATTATTATTTTGGAATGATTTGATAATTATTTTATCGATATTAAATATATTAAAAAAAAGAATACAAATCTATAAATAGTTTTTTGTTTTGAAAAAAAATAATAATGATAAATAGTTTAACAAATAGTTTTTTCTATAAATAGTTTAATAACAAATAATGTGCTTTTTTTTGTCCAAAGTCTAACACTTAAGACGAACTGGATAATGATTACAATTAAGGAATTGTATAATTGATATTAAGATGGAAACGTAATAAGATAGCTAATCTCATTTTAGTATGAAATTGCATTACAATGGAATATTCTACAATGAAAAAGATCAGTGAACAAATTACAAGTAACTCTTGGTTTCAGTCCGATAAAAATATTATGGGACTTGGACTTTCCATGTTAGATTAGAGTATGGAATTATTGATTGAGTTCTTTATGTGCACAGTACAGTGAGGAACTAACTGAAAAATTACTCATAAGACTCAAATTTACATCATCTCGTATAAATAACAAACACTTTATATATGATTAGTATTACATTTTTCAGTATAAAAATTACATTTTTATCTTGAATCAATCTGCCTTACGAATAAAAATTTATGAAACGATCCACATTAAAGTAACTCTAAATTCTTAACCATCTATCGGAACCAAAACTACATTCCATGTTTCTTGTTCATGCCTCTACAATTTACAATGGGACAAACAAAAGATTATAGCTCTGTTTGGCAAAACTTATTTATGAGAATATGAGATTGTAGATTATTTTAAGGTACTAATAAGCTATAAGTTATGTTTGATAATGTTTTCAAAATAAGCTAATAGCTTAAAATAATAACAGCGTTTCAAAAATAAGCTAGTAATTTCTTAACTTTTTCCATCTTTATCCTTATTATTTAAAATAAATAAATGACATACTTTACTTTCACATTTTCTCTTATCCTATATTTTACGGCTGGACTGCATGTGGTATATTGTATGATTAAAAACAAATATTTGATGTGTATCATCTGCATTAAACCTGTAAAAGAAATTGGTCTAGATACTGTTTTCTTTTTTATTTTATAAATATTCTCCTCCCTTCACCTCAAGTATAGTGTTATTCCTATTTAGTTTCTTATGTGATATTTTAAAATCCTCTTTAATAATAAGAAATGCTTGTAAAATCTGACTTCAATATTTTCTTAAACTACAACTATAGTTTATTATTATTGTTGTTGTTATTGTCGTCATCATTATTTCTAATTTAACAATATGACTTCAACAAATGATAATATGGATAAAGAGAATTTAAAATGGACTAACGAATACGTGGTGTTTTTTTTTTTTTTTTTTTTTTGTGAGATTTGTATCAAATATGTAAACAAATCTATTTAAATTTTAAACTATTTAAATTTTATGAAGATATCATTTTTTAATCTTTTTACATTATCAGGTTATCAAAAAGTTAATTTTACCAAATACTTTTACATGGCGTTTGGTTGGAGGGGGAGAAAGGGGGGGGGGGGGGGGAGGAGTCTGTGGGAAAAGAATTGCAATTCTATGGGAGTTGAATTACTGGGAATAAAGTGGGAATTGAAATTCCAGTGTTTGGTTGACAGGAATATAATTACTGGGAATTTCAATTCCAATGTTTGATGTACATGGGAATTGAAAGGGAATAAGTAGTATAAAGTTCAAAATGCTCATTGTTGTTGTTAAAAGGAAGATCAGACATTCATTTTAAGTTAAAAAAGAGAAGGGTAATTTTGTCTCATCAGTATTTTTTTTTTCTTCCTAAAATCTCAGGAATTAAAATACCGGGGGGGGGGGGGGGGGGGGGGGACATGGGATTTTAATTCCATGAAAATCGGGAATTGCAACTTCATGGAATTGCAATCCCCTCCAACCCAACTACGGAATTTAATGGCCTTTGGAATTAAGTGGGAATTAACAGGGCGTTTGGTTGGAGGGATTTTAAATTTTCTTCCCACTTAATTCCCACCTAATTCCAAAGGTCATTAAATTCCGTAGTTTGGTTGCATGGAATTGCAATTCCCCCATTTTCATGGAATTAAAATCCCATGTCCCCTGGTATTTTAATTCATGGGAAAAAAAGATAGTAATGAGCCAAAATTACCCCTTCCTTTTTTAACCTAAAATTAATGTCTAACGACAATAATGGACATTTTTGACTTTATACTACTTATTCCCTTTTGATACTACTAATTCCCGTAGTAGGATTTATGTACATGTATGTAAGTGTATGAACAAGTACGTAGGATGTATGTATGTATGTGTATAAACAATGTAGAGGGTAGGCAAGAAGTAGCTCAAATGAATCTTTTTTATTATCATTGATGTATTTGTGGAGAGAAGGGAGAACATCTAGCTAGAGAGAGAGTAGAGTGTAAAGAGGAGGAGGAAAAGCCCCTAAAATAAAGGGTTAAAAGCCCTTATATAGGTCAACCCAAGTCGGGTTTGATCTTGACCCGAACCACCTTGACCCGAACCACCTTGACCCGAACCGTTTGACCCAACCCAAATAGGAGCACGGAGCGTACGGGGAGCCCGAACCCGGGGTATATTCCCCATCATGAAGCCCCCCAGTCCGTGCCCTGACGATGAGTTAGCGAGGAAGGATTCGGGCTGGAAAACTGATCACACGGTGCGTGACTTGCGACGGTTGCCTCGTTAAAAGTCTTAGGCTAATAAAAAACCCAATGGGAAAAACTTTAGCTAAGGAAAAAAGAGCACAACGCTAAACGCAGTCTGGTGGACTAAAAAAGGGAGTTGCCCGACCTAGGGGTCGGTCTTGCAACATGATTCGAGAGGTCGAACCTTTACGGGACGACCGACCGGGAAGCTAGCTAAGATCTGGAGATCGGGTTAGCTGCGATCTAGAGGTCTACTTTACCGGTCTGCCGACCGGGTTTCTAGGTACGACCGGGAGGTCGGATTTATTTACGATTTGGGGATCAAACTTTCTATGACTTAACACTAGGAGACCGGGAAGGTCGATCTACGCGGGAGCGCGACGAGCTACTACCGATGTAGCCCTTCACTCCCTTAGTTGCGAGAATCGTCAACATAAGATAGTAGATATGATAGCTTTCCGAGTTTGCTTTGCAACTTTAATTGCGATCTGTAAATGAATCGATTGAACTCACGATGCCGATGCATCAAACTATACTTCGGCCGACCGGGCGTAGAGCGCCGGTGGTGGCTATGCCAACCTAATCGGGCGTGGAGCACCGGTGGTGGCTATGCCAACCTGACCGGGCGTAGAGCACCGGCGGTGGCAATGATGCCGACCGGGCGTAGAGCGACGGTGGTGGTTATGCCAACCTAACCGGGCGTAGAGTGCCGGCGGTGGCAATGATGCCGACCGGACGTAGAGCGCCAGTGGTGGCTATGATGTCGACCGGACCGGACTTAAAGCGTCGGTGGCGACTATGCCGACCTAACCGGGCATAGAGCGCCGATGGTGGCAATGATGCCGACCGGGCGTAGAGCGCCGGTGGTGGCTATGCCAACCTAACCGGGCGTAGAGCGCCGTTGGTGGCTGTGCCAACCTAACCTGGCGTAGAGCGCCGGCGGTGGCAATGATTCCAACCGGGCGTAGAGCGCCGGTGGTGGTTATGATGCCGACCTGACCGGACATAAAGCGCCGGTGGCGGCTAGGCCGACCTAACCGGGCGTAGAGCGCCGACGGTGGCAATGATGCCGACCGGGCGTAGAGAGCCGGTGGTGGCTATGCCAACCTAACCGGGCGTGGAGCACGGTGGTGGCTATGCCAACCTAACCGGGCGTAGAGCGCCGACGGTGGCAATGATGCCGACCGGGCGTAGAGCGCCGGCGGTGGCAATGATGTCAACCGGGCGTAGAGCGCCAGTGGTGACTATGCCGACCTAACCGGGCGTAGAGCGCCGGTGGTGGCTATGCCGACCTAACCGGGTGTAGAGCGCCGGCGGTGGCAATGATGCCGACCGGGCGTAGAGCGCCGGTGGTGGCTATGCCGACCTAACCGGGCGTAGAGCGCCGGCGGTGGCAATGATGCCGACCGGGCGTAGAGCGCCGGCGGTGGCAATGATGCCGACCGGGCGTAGAGCGCCGGTGGTGGCTATGCCGACCTAACCGGGCGTAGAGCGCTGGCGGTGGCAATGATGCCGACCGGGCGTAAAGCGCCAGTGGTGGCTATGCCAACCTAACTGGGCGTAGAGCGCCAACGGTGGCAATGATGCCGATAGGGCGTGGAGCGCCGGTGGTGGCTATGCCGACCTAACCGGGCGTAGAGCGCTGGCGGTGGCAATGATGCCGACCGGGTGTAAAGCGCCAGTGGTGGCTATGCCAACCTAACTGGGCGTAGAGCGCCAACGGTGGCAATGATGCCGATAGGGTGTGGAGCGCCGGTGGTGGCTATGCCTAGCCCCCCGAGTCCGAGCGACTATGACGGTCGGTCAATTGCCGGTCGGATTGAATGGAAGGAGACGCCAAAGAAGCGCGCGTATAGCCCCCCGAGTCCGAGCGGCTATGACGGTCGGTCAATTGCCGGTCGGACTGAATGGAAGGAAACGCGAAAGAAACGCGCGTACAACCCCCCGAGTCCGAGCGGCTATGACGGTCGGTCAATTGTCGGTCAGACTTAGTGGAAAGAAACGCGCATATAGCCCCCGAGTCCGAGCGGCTATGACGGTCGGTCAATTGCCGGTCGGATTGAATGGAAGGAGACGCCAAAGAAGCGCGCGTATAGCCCCCCGAGTCCGAGCGGCTATGACGGTCGGTCAATTGCCGGTCGGACTGAATGGAAGGAAACGCGAAAGAAACGCGTGTACAGCCCCCCGAGTCCGAGCGGCTATGACGGTCGGTCAATTGCCGGTCGGACTTAGTGGAAAGAAACGTGCATATAGCCCCCCGAGTCCGAGCGGCTATGACGGTCGGTCAATTGCCGGTCGGACTATGTGGAAGGGGAAGCGAAAAAAACGCGTGTATAGCCCCCCGAGTCCAAGCGGCTATGACGGTCGGTCAATTGCCGGTCGGACCACAAGAAGAAGAGGGGAAAGCGAAAAGACGCGCGTATAGCCCCCCGAGTCCGAGCGGCAATGACGGTCGGTCAATTGCCGGTCGGACTACAAGAAGAAGACGACATTGTGGTCGTTCAGGCAGCAAGGCCGTAAGTTTAAGCGACATTGTGGTCGTTCGGGCAACAAAGGCCGTAAGTTTAAGCGACATTGTGGTCGTTTGGGCAACAAAGGCCGGAAGTTTAAGCGACATTGTGGTCGTTTGGGCAACAAAGGCCGGAAGTTTAAGCGACATTGTGGTCGTTTGGGCAACAAAGGCCGGAAGTTTAAGCGACATTGTGGTCGTTTGGGCAACAATGCCGGAAGTTTAATCGACTTTGCGATCGTTACAAGTTTAAGCGACTTTGCGGTCGGTACAAGTTTAAGCGACTTTGCGGTCGGCCTTTTATCCTTTCAGGTCAAGAGACCGTAATGGCCTACTTAGTAGGGCTTTGTGCCGGGACTTTTCCCGGGCTCACCAGTGTCGGTGGTGGCATGGCCGACCCGACCGGGCTTGAGGTGCCGGTGGTGGAAATACCGACCTGACCGGACTTAATACATTTATTTTCCTATTACAAATTTCTAAATACAAAGCTATGGCCCATACAACTCATAATCTAATACAACTTTCTAAGGACGGGCCTATAACTTGTACGAATTATGACTTAACCTATACAAATTCTATAAGTTGATCTACGGCCAACTGTAATTTACAATTGTGGTTTACAAACTTAGGATTAGACCACAATGCTACACGGGTGGACTCTTTTCCCATGCAACCTGCCACTAATCCACCTTTTGCAGTTTTGGTTGATGTGGGATTTCTGCAAATCAGCAATGAGAGTGTTCCAGTCTACTTTGAGTCAGCTGAAGCCAAGCTTTTAGTATCAAACTTCTGGTCGATTTCTTGTTGTTTGCGGCTGGGAACCGCGCGCTTATTGGCTCGGGAAATCAAACCAAACCTTTACATTCGACTTATAGCTCGGACAGGGACTGACGATTCCAGGCTAACAAGGGTGATGGGGCCTTTCTGCTACGATCGGTGCAATCGGAATCGTGCTGGGGAAGTCAGCTCGGGGCAAGGAACGATCGTTTTGGTCCTCTGCTTAGCGAATCCTAATCAGATAAGGGTGGTGATCAGGCGACCATGGATGTCAAGCCGAACACTCACTCGTTTCTTACAAACATTGTGGCCGCTCGGGAAGCTTCCGCGCATTGGTTCGGAAAATCCATCTAAATCCCAAGGATCCGCTCTTCTGCTGTGAAAGAACGCCCGAAAAACGGTGACCGAAGGGCTTGGTGATTCTCGCGTGTCTATTATCAGCTCGGGAAACCGACCCAAACCCCCAATATTTGGTTACTCGCTCGAAGAAGCAAGGCTCGGTCGGGGGTGACGGTGTAATTTAATACACATGTACGCCGGAAAATATGCAGAACGAGTGTGTACGCCGGCAAATATGCAGAACGAAAAAACCGACTGCCGCAAGCTGAATTCTGATCATAATTTTGAGAAAGAGGTGGAATCCGATCATCCTTACAACTTGTTCTAGAATTGCAGTCGGCTGCTCGGGTCATCTTGATCGGGAGAGATAGTACATGATCGACACATTTCAATTGTCACTGCATGGTTGGAGAGACGGGCGCATGGGTTGGGACGGCGATCGACAGGGACTAAAGTTCCGGCCAAATAGCTGGGTTGCACTGGGTCGGGAAATTAAGAGTAGTGAGATCGGTGGCATCGATCGGTGACGCGGAGGATCTGCATGCTCCAAGAGAAGATAAAGGCCAGTTCTGAACAGTCAGCTTGGAGTGATCAAGGAGATGCTGGAAAAGTTTGGAGGTGTTGGAGCCGATCGAGAAGTCATACGAACTATCTTTTCTCTTTCTTTCCACCAACTCGATTTCTACACTCCACTGCAATTTTCCACCAATAAGAATGCATGGCGGCCGGGGATGCACGTGTTTGAGAACAGCGATCAATAAAGGTCGGGGAGAGCCAACTCCGATCCGGTCTCTTGTTCAGAGACGGCCGGCGGGCAGGTGTCAACTTCCTGATCAACAAAGCTAGAAAGTCCACGGAGCTCCGTATACACTTGTACATCAACGAAGGAAGGCGAGGTCGGGAAACTCTGGTCGATGAGACACCGGTGATCGGGAAAGTTTGCGATGCTCGAGGAGGTCGGGGGAGTGCTTGGTGAAGCTTGAATAATTAATTCTTGACTACCCGACCCGGTGATGCCTGTTCGTGTTTGATTAACGACCGGAAACTCTGTGCTCACGGTTAATGGTTCCTCTACTGCGCTCGGTAGTTTTGTGATGGTCTGCAGGTCTATCTCCGGGTAAATTATGCGTCAAACGCCTTTTGGCTGTGCTCGAAAACGGTAGATTTATAACTTGCGGCATGGTGACTCATGGTGAGGTCGGGAAATACGCTCTAACTTTCTGCTCGGGAAATAATGTAACACTAGTGGTTGACTTCGCTACGATCGACCTGAACCGAGCCCGATGTTCATATACTTGCACCTTTACCACCCCTGTTTTAAAATCAAAGCTTATAGCTAAATAACTAATACAATTTATATTTTTAAATTTACATTCATAATCTATGGCTCAAAATTCGAACAATATGCCCATAGCTTTGCCATTTTTCCTCATTTGCCTTTGTATCACCGCCATACGCCACCAATCAGATCGAGTGCATGCAAAATCTCCACATTATTTTATCTGATCTGCCTTTTATCTCTCTTCCTCTACTTTCTCTGCTTTTTACGCTCCACCGCCATCAGCCTCCAATAAAAATGCATGCAACATTAATTTTTTATTTTTTATTTTTCTCCCTCCTCTGTATCATCGCCACTGTCTTCCAATAAGAGTGCATGCATAAGCTTTTCCATTTTTGTCACCATTACTCCCCTTTATCCCCACCTTAAGCTTGGGTTTGCTTCATCGAACGCAGGAAGAAAACACACGAAAAGTGAACACTTGGGATTAGGAGGCAGTTACGGAAAAAGCTTGATGGCATGATGAACTTGCTCGGCTGCGAACTGACCGGCAACGCTCTTTGACGTGGCGGGAGACGGAGGTGTTTCTCTGTGCATCACCGAACCTAACCACAGGGAAGAACGCTGGACCTCGACTCTCGCTCAAAACCGGCAACCGGTGTCTCCGACGTAGGCGGAGCAACAGGGCCACGACCGGAGGGGAGGAGGCAGCATTCGGGGCGGAGGCCGCGATCGTCGCTGGCTGCTAGGGCATCGGCGGCTGAAACTGGAAAATCAGCGCTGCAACGCCGGAGATGGAAGCTGTGGATGCTACTGGCAAATCCCCGGATCCAATATGTTTCAACGAACACAAAAGGAAAACCAATATGTAGTGTAGTTTAACGGTTAGGGCACTAGACTGGGAGGCTGCGAACTTAGGTTCGATTCCTTTTGCATTTTGTTAATTTTTTAATGGTAGAAACGTAACTCTTCGTCACGATCCCCACAGACGGCGCCAAAATGATACTACTAATTCCCGTAGTAGGATTTATGTACATGTATGTAAGTGTATGAACAAGTACGTAGGATGTATGTATGTATGTGTATAAACAATGTAGAGGGTAGGCAAGAAGTAGCTCAAATGAATCTTTTTTATTATCATTGGTGTATTTGTGGAGAGAAGGGAGAGCATCTAGCTAGAGAGAGAGTAGAGTGTAAAGAGGAGGAGGAAAAACCCCTAAAATAAAGGGTTAAAAGCCCTTATATAGGTCAACCCAATTCGGGTTTGATCTTGACCCGAACCACCTTGACCCGAACCGTTTGACCCGAACCACCTTGACCCGAACCGTTTGACCCAACTCAAATAGGAGCACGGAGCGTACGGGGAGCCCGAACCCGGGGTATATTCCCCATCACCTTTCAATTCCTATGTATACCAAACATTGGAATTGAAACTCCCAGTAATTCTATTCTTGTCAACAAAACACTGGAATTTAAATTCCCACTTTATTCCCAGTAATTCAACTCCCATGGAATTACAATTCTTTTCTCACATAATTCCCCCCCTCCAACCAAACGCCCTGTAAGTGGGAAAGGGAATTTAAAATCCCTCCAACCAAACGCCCTGTTAAGGTCCATTTGGAAAATATGAAAATGACTTTTGAAAAATATTTTCTAAAAATGAGTCATTTTCCAGAAAAAAAAGATTTATTTTCCAGTGTTTGGCTGCACAACAGACAACTGTCATCATGTGTTTGGTTTATTTTTCAGAAAATGAGTAGATTTTTGAAAGCACAATTCAATATTCTCAATCAACAATTGTAAACAAGATGTGCAATCAAGATCACCTCAACAAGATAACAAACTCAATATCACCTATCTGGATGTGGAAACAATAACTGATTTCCGCATCGGTGCGGAACTGGGTTTCGCCCGTGCGAAAACCAGTTCTGGTTTCTGCATCGGAAACCAGTTATGGTTTCTGCATCCGTGCGAAAACCAGTGAGAGAGGGCTGAAAAACAGTGGAGCGTCGACAGGAAACGAGAGATGTGAATGGAAGAAGAGTGGAAAATGACTTCCTCAAAAAAAAAAAAAAAAGGAGTCATTTTTCAATAAAAGGGGTGTATTTCCCATTGACCAAAAGGTTATTTTCAGTTGACTTTGATTTTCCATCACTTACCAAACACCCGAAAAATCATTTTTCGGGTTCCCAAACACACCTAAGCATAATCAACTAGCTTAACCGCTCTTCAATTTTTAGCTACTGCTCATCTTTCAGCTACCTTTTACCACTACAATTAGTTTTAACTAAATCTCATATAGGCCTAAATCCGAAATATTCAATAATTTGTATCAAATGTGCCACTTTTGCAACCGAACACTCTTTTTCTTTACCTTTAAAAAAGTAGTTAAGTGAGAAATATCACAATAATACTTCCCTAATTGTATGCACTTAGGTTTCTAGTAACGCAACAAATATTAATTTTCAGAGTTAATCAACATTTTGATCCTTCAATTATTTCATTATTGTTAATGTTGTTACTTAATTTTCAATTTCAATAAATTTGATTATCAAGTTGTTTAAAATTTTGTCAATTAGACCCCGTTCAAGGATCCAAATGGTAATTTTAACATTTTTAAAATTTCATCAATTTGGTCCCTAAAACTCAGAAAGGGTTTAATTTGACAAAATTTTAAACAATTTGATGTGTTAAATTGATTGAAATTGAAAAACAGAAACTACATTAACAATTAGAAAATAATTAAGTGACTAAAATATTGATTTTTTAATTTTTTTTTTTTTTATATATTTTAAATGAATGTGTTACCAGTTGCTTACTTGCTTGTGCTCAATGTGATGATGAAAATAAGCAGCAAGTCGCCGTAAAACGCAGGTGACGTGGGCGGGCGGGTAATACCGGTTCGAATTGCATATCATATTCATATACGGAACGGTAGTTTTAAAAAGTTGAAAGGCCTCTGTTCTAGTCAGTCACCGGAAATTTGGAACCGATCGGCAGAACGCACGACAATGACCAAGACGAAGGGTCGGAGTAGCCCTAGTCCCAGGAAATCAAAGTTTGCTGCCTTCGAATTCACAGCAGAAGATGAACGAGTCGAAAAGGATTCGAGGATCAAACTCCGCAAATTTAAGAAAACGAAAAGCCCACAAAAACATTCCCCTATCAGCAAATACACTTTCCTGAACTCATGTACGTTTCATTTGTTTTTACATTTTGTTTTGGTAAAAAATTCCCTTAATATGACATGCGGCCTTCCTGAAATTTGATTAATTCCGAGAAATTTCGTCAATATTATGTTTATTGGTTGCGATGAAGTTGATGAGGTTCACGGTATGCGGATTTCTATTCCTGATTGCATTATATGGATCACTTTTCTAAGTTTTAGATGGATTGGTGGGTCTCGATCATGGCAGCTATATGCTGTAGTCTGAATGGAGTTTTTGTTGTTTGAATGTTTAGCTTGCTGTTTTGGATAATTTTGTTTCATAGATATGTACGTTCATTGGTGCTGCTTTTTAGTTTGATTATTTTGTTCTTAGTTGCCAGAGGACTGAGAGGAGGACTCAGAGGAGTCAAAAATATACTAAATGAGTTTGTGGATGAACTTGTTAATACTGGTTCTAGTGATGGGCCTATGGATGTGGAGATCATCAAGTCCGATACCGTTGCTTCATCTGGTTCTTCTGGCTGTAAGCCTTCAGAGCAAAATCGCACCGAATATCATGGTTCAGAGTTTTCCTCTCTTGCAACTACAACCAGTTCAGCAAGACTTTCAGGCATTGTGACTGATGACAAACATGTGTGCTCAAGTCCTCCTCTAATCCCAGCTGATGCAAGTGGATTTTTCATTCCTGTCATCTGCATTGATTTACATATTATTGCCGTGTGTCTATGTGTACTTATAATTGCTCTTGTTTTAATATTTTGTAGAATGAGCCAGTTGTTGTAGATTCAGATGATGACCCTGTGATTGAACTGAGATCGCCAAAATCTCCTTCCATTGCTCAGCTTCAGGGTTGGTTTTCCTCATACAATCATTCATGTAAGGTTTACTTGCTTATTCAAGTGACCCCTTTTAAATCCATAGTTTGTGCTGCTGCAGGTTTACCAGATGAACATGCATTGAAGTACAGCTCCAATGTACATGATACTGTAAGCTTTGTACTGTACCTCTTAACTTCTTGGTAACATACAAATACTATAGATACTAGGTGGATTACTATTTTCTATTCAGGTTTGGGCTTTCTATATTTTATTTATTTATTACATCTTTCTCTTGTTAGGCAAGGTCCTTTTTCATGAACATTTTGCTATGATTTACAGGAAGCTTTGGTGGTTGTTATCACTGATCATATCATATACAGACATTTATGCTCCACAAGTTCCTGTTTGTCATTTTCTCCCAAATGCATTACACTTGAGGCTATTCCCATTTCTGAGACAATGCCTTTGACATTTAAGTGGAAGGTTTCTGCTGTTGTTGACATTCAGTCTGTGTGGATTGATAGCGTGAGTTTCAGTGGCCTTCCCTTCGTTCACATGTTCCCATTCTTGATTCCAGTAGAGAATGTGTGTTTGATTTTTAATCAGTTCAAGTTTCCTTGACAATGCTAGGTAAAAACAGCTGCTGTGACAGTTCGCCTGATATCAAAGACACAGAAAAGTAGAGGTCAGTAATGTCAAAACAATCCCTTTCCTTTGTCATGCTCAAACATGTGAGGATTCAAAAAAGATGATTTTTTGCCTGCTTGGCAAAAAGAATTTTTGTTGCTTTATTTGAATCATTTTTAACTAAGGGTCCATTTGGAAACCCGGAGGGTACTCAGGGAAAATGAACTCAAAGGAAAATATTCATTATGGTCAACGGAAAGATGCCCAATTTGGCGGAAAATGTCTTCCTAGTTTTTTAGTCGGAAGGCATTTTCCGGATTCTTTATTTTCTATCTCTCTTCCCTCTCTTCTTTTTAAAGTTAGTTTCCAAATTATTATTATTATCACCACCACCACCACTAGCACTAGCACTAGCACTACCACCAACACCAACACCACCACCATCTCCACAATCACCACATATTATTATTATTATTATTATTTTCATTTTCAGGAAATTGAACCAAACAGAAAAAATGCAATTTCTTAACTTTTAGCCAAACAGAAAAAGATAGTTTTACGACATTCAACCAAACACTAGAAAATTAAAATATTAATCATTTTTCAGAAAACATTTTCCAGGTTTCCAAACGTACCCTAAATGTCTAAATTGATGATATCACCATCACTTTGGCAGTAAACTTGCTGTTATGTCACATATTCTTGGGTGGGGGGTTGAAAATTTTGTAGTTACTTAAACTATAAATTGGTAGGTCTTGGTTTTAGTTGAGAAAAAGTGGAGCAATGCTTCTTTTCTACCATTTATTTAACTTTCTGACATTTTCTGGCAGTGAAGCAAATGTTTTCTACTTGAGGTGCTACCATGTTGTTTTTATTTTGGTAGCTTGTGTACCCTTCAATATCTTGGTATCAAGTTTCCATTTATAAATGTGAACAATAATTTTCAGTTAAGTCTTTCCTGCAGTTAATTGGATGGGAGGTGTATGGATCAACTAGGTTATCATAATGATGCTTACTAGTAATGCCAACAGCTTGAGAAGAAATTATTTTAATGCCAAAAAGTAATTACAATAATGCTATTTAAAAGGAAAAAGAAAAAGAGAATGTTATTGCGATAAGTTTCATACTTGTTGATCTGAAACCTTGGTGTTTCTAGCTGTTAGGATCTTGAGCTTTGCTGTTTGTGATCCTGATTGGCCTGACAGACAAGAAGCAATTCAATCACTAGACTTCAGATATAAGGACAGATGGAGAACTACTGGGTGAGTTACTTTTAAATGCTTTACAAAATATTTTATTGTTGGGTGAGTTTATTTTCCTTTTTTCCTAATATTTCATCTTTTAAAAGTTAATAGCATTTTCTTAATTTAACAGGCAGTGCTCCAAAACAACTGATATCAGATGAAAATATTACCTTTTTTTTTTCAGTCGTTTTGGTGAATCATATCTTTTTTTGCAACTTAACCACTATGCATTTAGCTTTACTTTAAGTGTTTGTCAATCAACATGTACTGCTTCGAGCATCTTTATCATTTTATAGCATATATTGCTTTTCTTTCACTATATAGAACTTCTATGAACAATGGAAGTATCTCTGTTTCTTTTTTTTTTTTTTTTTTTTTTTTTTTTTTTTCAGGGGAGAGACCGTGGGGAGTGAACTATTTTTGGGGCAGGAAAGGTTTTCTCCTTCAAGCACTTCTTTTCCCATGTAAGTAAAAGGCCAATTACCTAGTTTGTGTACCTCTCTTGTCATGCTTACAAAGGAAAAGTATATCTGCTTGGTGATTTGAGAATTAAATTGAATTCAGCTATGATTTGACATTATAGCTGTTAAGGGTGATTATTGGTCACTGGTAATATGCAACATACCAGAAGACTGAGAATTTGTGAGTTTGGTCTATTTCTTAGGGCCAACAAGCAGTCATGATGTTTTCTTGTAGCTCTTGGCAAAGTTATTTTAAAAAATTGTTGGGTGTTTTTGAATGTAGTATAAAACATGATAGAAGCAGCCCGAGTAGGGTGGATGTAGTTGAAAAACAGTGTCTTACAAATTACAAGTTCAAATGCCTAATAAGAGAAACATGGTGCTTGAAAGTTGTCATGAACTCTGTGGGAATTGCAAATCATTATTGCCTTCATTTACTCTGAACTCTAATAATCACTAGAACCCATTCTATCTGCTCCTCCAATGTTCTTGAAATCAAGCTACATGAAAAAGAGTAAAGAACATCAAGCAATGTTCTCTACATTGTTTTATCATTCATTAGTAATTTCACATGTTGCTTGCATGTATTTACATGCAGTTTTGAAGAATCCTTTAATGAAGTTATATATCCTAAAGGGGATCCTGATGCTATTTCCATCAGTAAGAGAGATGTGGATCGACTTCAGCCAGAGACATTCATCAATGATACTATTGTTGATTTTTACATAACGTGAGTGTGTGCTTGCATGGACCTATCATCAACAATATTGCTAGCTGCAGGACTTTTATAATTCTCAGTTCCTGCTATTTTCTTGATTTTCTTTGTCATTGCCAAATATTTATAATTCAATAAACAAAACAAAATTGGCAGATATCTTAAAAATAAAATCCCTTCAGAGGAGAAGCACAGGTTTCATTTCTTCAATTGTTTTTTCTTTCGGAAGCTGACTGACCTAGATAAAGATCCATCTCAAGCTTGTGAAGGGAGGGCAGCTTTTCAGCGCGTTCGCAGATGGACAATGAAAGTTGATATTTTTAAAAAAGATTACATTTTTGTTCCAATAAACTTTAGGTCAGAGAGTGGTTACTACATCCTATTAATTATTTTAGCATTCGGGGTCGTAACTCTCTATAATGAAATGTCTTCTCTTTTGCAGTTATCACTGGAGTTTGATTGTCATCTGTCACCCTGGGGAAGTGGCTGGCTATAGAGGTGTGGTTGGTAACTTATTTTCTGCAGTTTTATCAATTTTACTCAGTATTAATGTCTCCAATGATGGAAACTCTTAAGCAGATAATGAAATGGAGAAGTCATCCAGGGTCCCATGCATCTTGCATATGGATTCTCTTAGAGGAAGCCACAAGGGTCTCAAGAATCTCTTTCAAAGGTGGGTGTCTTTGATTTCATTAGCATTCACATGGTTGTGATGAACTTCCCAACAATGCTCTTGAAGCAACTGCTAAGGATAAGGGAAAAGCCTCAAGACTTGGCATATACATTATTTTGAAATTTATTTATTTAGTTTGTTTATCTTGAGGAATGTTTGTAATTATTTACTATATAAAAAGTAATGGGGGAATAAGGATATTAGATGCAAGTTCAGAAATTTTCGGGGAAAAAGAAAAGTGAAGCAAAGAAACTAACAGAATCCTGTATATCGGGGAAAGTGAAGATAGAGAATACTGACATCCCTACCATTTGATCAGTTACTTGTGGGAAGAGTGGAAAGAGAGACATGGTGAGCTGGCTGAAGACATGCGTAGGAAGTTCTTCAATCTGCAGTTTGTTCATCTCAAGGTATAAAGACTTCTCCAGTTTTCTTCATGATTGACAAATGAAAACATTTTGTTTATGGAAAAAGGTTCCTCTTGAGGATGTTAAGGTACCCTTTAAGATGAATTACACCTTCATTCAAGAAGACGATGACTTTGTTTTAACAAGTTTTTCCCTTTAACTTATGAAATTATTACATGTAGACGGTAGACCACATCCGTATGTCTCACATTTTTAGAGGTGTAATTCTGCATCTAAATGTAGTTCTTTTCTGTGTGTAGAATCACATTGTTTTTGAAATATTGAAGAGTAATTGTTGTCAATGTGTGATATTCTACACTTATATTTAATGAGTAATCTACCTCCGTTTGGTGTGAACCAATAAAAAGATCTGATTACACATCATAAAGTGAACCAACTCTTTGAATATGCCACAAAATTGAAATATGCACTCTTTCCTTGGTGTTTAGCATTTTTTTTCCCTTTTTTTTTATTGCAGCTGCTGACTTTCTTTTGATCTGGTTTCAGCTACCACAGCAGGAGAATTTGTTTGATTGTGGCCTTTTTTTACTCCACTATGTTGAACTTTTTCTGGAGCAGGCTCCAGTCAACTTCAGCCCTGCCGGAATAACAGAATCATCCAAATTTGTGAGTTACCATTTGGAACCTTTAGATTTGAACTTTTTCTGGAGGAGATTTCATCATCCATGCGCTTATGCATCTGGAGTAATCCTTTAATATTGATTACATGGCTGCTCATTTATATGAAGCACAGGGATAGATTTTATAGCAGCATTTTATATCAGTGGGTGTCTTATGCTTGTACCTGAGGCTTGACTATCAAACCACTTAATCTAAAGAGACCAAGAATTATATGCAGATTATTTTCTCATTCCTTCTATTTATGAACTCTTAATGCTTTTACTTGCATCTTCAGTTTTCTTGGCAATTGTATAGTCACTGAAGCATTTATCTTTTCAGCTAAGCAAGGACTGGTTCCAGCCTAAAGATGTATCTTATAAGCGTGATCATATCAGGAAGTTGATATATGAAATTCTCAAACATAGTCGGGATGATTGTTCAACAGATTCTGATTACGAGCATTCCTCGAATAGTAAAAATAAGGAACATGCAGGTGTGGAATTCGTCAATGAATTGTGCAGTTCTAGGGAAACAAGCCAAATCAATGACTTTCACTCTCCTGCTGATGCTGATGTTCAAATTTTGTCTCCACCACGAACCCATGTTAAAAGCTTGAAATTTGCAGGAGGAACAGATTTGGTTCCTGGAGATCTGTCACCGCAAGGTGATACTCCAAAGCCTGCCCCCATTAACAATTACATGCATTCTGGACAGAAGTTGACTAGTCGTGGTAGTATAACTATGTCACCTATAGAGGTAATTGATCTATTCACTTATCTTTACCCTTACCTTCTTTTAAATCCCTTCAAGTATGCTGAAGTTTGAGCTGATTTGGACACTTGCTAGTAATTTCAAATATGTTCCCTTTTCAAAAAAAAAAAAGGTTAAAACTTTGTGCTATTATCTGTCTCTCCTTGTTGTGAAACAGGAAGAAGAGGAGACGGGGGAAGAGTTTATGGACTTCTCACCAGCTCTAAAAAGGGGAAGAAGACAGCAGATTGAGCATTTTGAATTATGCCCTGTAAATGAGGACATCAAACCGTCCTTTGGAATGAAAACTGGTGGTCTGTCAATGTCATCACAGGTTTGCCCTGGAGAAGAAGTTAATGTCGAGACATCATCAAGTTCAGATGAGGAATCTGAGGACTGCATTGTTGTAGATTCTCAGGGCGAGATTGACACCTGTGATGATATCCATCATACGTCAGAGTGCTCTTTCCGCCAAAAGACAAATACTTGTTTCCACCTCAGCCTAGAGGCTGACTCCCCTGAGCATGAAGCAAATCATATTCAATCATATATGCAAGAAGAAGAGCAAGCCAGGCCGAAGCATTTGCCTGAAATAATTGAGGTTTCCGGCTCTGACACAGAAGACAAGGGTGAGTGTCTCGTGACATCTACTGCAGAATCTGCTGCCTATATCGTGGAAGACTCCGACGAGGATGAAGATAATGTTGAAAGAAGCATGAACCACCGCATGCAGCCACTACTGCGAAGCAAACCTGGGTGGAAAACTGAGATTGATGATGAATGTGGATTGATAGCTAAGTTGAAGATGAATGAATCATAATAGATCTATATATGTCTATGAGTAATTCATGTTACTTATTTTTTTGTGAATATATAGACTATAGAGTACCACATACTGGAAAGGTGGCCAGCTTCTATGGACTATGCTCATTCACTTGTTCATTCTGCTTTCTCCACGAAATTGACTTGTAATATATAATGGACAAGTTAGGCAAGTTGAAAATTAAGCGTTTAAATAAGTTGAAATAGAAATTGGCACATCTAAATTAATTGTTACTAGAGTCCATCAATTCACAAGTAGTTAATGTAAAAAAAATCGTTTAAAATACCAAACATTGTAAATTTTGGTGCAAATAATATTTTTAATTGAAACTTGTATGACTCATGTTAATTCAGTTGTACTAAAAATAAAGAGTTTATTCAATAGAGGAATGATGATTTTGTAGCTATAAAAAATGGCTTGATTTGTTACTTGAATGATCCCCATCTTGCGGAAGCCTTAAGGAAAGAGGTGTTACAAAAGTATTGATCTATTTTGATTGTCAATTTGTCAGAAAATTTGTAGGTTGCTTAATGACATGTTGTCTGACCTCTTGTACACCTTGAAGCATGTCTTTTCAGTTTCAACAGGCTTGCTCATACTTTAGCTAGAGCTGTGAGCTTTCATTTTTTTTTAGTACTACCGACTTTGTAAATTCTCAATTTCGTCCTTCTATTTGGTTGTCTTATATGTTCCTTCCTGTATTGAACACTTATTTTCTTGATAATTAATGAAGGTTTTCTTTAAAAAAAAAAATAATTTATTCAAATTTTTGTCATTAGTGACAAATTTGTCCGGATAATTTCAATATTTTATACTAGTCATAATTTTTTTTTAAAAATGTTCATTTTCATTGCGAAAAGTTATTTTTTGGCAGTTGAGGATTATAATTTAAAAAATAAAGTTAAAGATTATAAATAAAAATGTTATCATAATTAATTCACTTTTTCATTTGAATTCGTTGCACAATATTCTATAGTTTACGAGTTATTACGTAGGAGTAAATTTATTCAGTGCACAATTGTACATATCAAGTAGTGATTTTAAATGTTTTCTTGCCAATTAAAAAAATTAGAGTAAATAAATAAACAAACAAATTGGCTCTTTGTGGTCTAATGGTACCCAGATTGGACTTCTATTTGGAAGGTTGTGAGTTCGAGCCTCAGATACTACAATGTAATAGAGTTAGTAGCATTCAAAAATAAACAAACAAATAAATACGGAGTAATAGCATTCAAAAATAAACAAACAAATAAATACGGAGTAATAGGAAATTTGTAGCAAATTTTCAAATACACAAAATTAGCAAGGAAAGCAATTTCCCTCGCACGCGCTCAGATTCAATAATTCAAATTCTCTCCCTGCTAGAAAAGGGCTTTCTCATCGAACCGCTGCATTCCTTTCATTTTCTAATTCTGATTCGCCAATCCTTTCCACCAAATGTAAGCTCAGTAATCTCTCTCTCTCTCTCTCTCTCTCTCTCTCTCTCTCTATGCATGTTTTAGATATACTAATTACATATATTCTGCGATTTTGATGTTTGTTTCTCTGTGAATTTCTGAAATGCTTTACTCCCATTTTCGTTTGAATTCATTGCTCTTTTTGCTTTTGCGAATTGTCAATTGGTGGAGCCCTAGGAGTCATCGATCTCCGTGAAATGGTTACTCGAGTGGTGAAATAAGGTTCTTAATGATTTCCAGTAGTAACGGCGGTCATTCTAATCGTATTTCTCTTTACACGTGCTGGTTCTGTTACAAACTTAGTATGGAGTAGCTGATTGTGTTAGCTCTAATGAGAAGCTAGAATTGAGGCATCAACTGATATGATGCTGATAGAGTGATAGGGATGATTGGAGATTTTTTTTTTTTTGGTCATTGTTTAGACTAAGAGAATAGTTCTAACAGTCATGGAAGTTTATTGATTCCATTGTAGTTATTGGCCTTGTTTGGTAAAAAAATTGACCTATAGACCAATTTTGGCTTATTTGACCACTATTAATTGTTTGATTTAGTTAAAATATCAACAGAAATGTTTGGTTAATTAGCTTTTTGCAACTCCAAAAGGCTGAAATTCAAAAAGCTACTCCAAGTAACTTTTTCAATTAGCTTTTTGAGAAAAGAAATTATACCAAACAGTACCAAACACTTTTCTACAATCATCTAATGTTATCAACTATTTATACCCTTTAATTAACACAATCAGCTAACAGCAAACAGCTATCAGCTAACAGCCATTTTACCAAACAGGGCCATTAACTTTTGTGTGCTATCTTCGTGAATCAGAGCATTTTGTGTTTTGTACAACAGTGGAGGAAATGGACAGAGTTTATGAAGAGCTGGATGAGGTCAAAGCAGAGATAGAGAAGCTCAGAGAAGAATGTCGAGCCAAAACTGAGCTATGTGGGAGTCTGAAGAAGGCTCATGTTGAGCTAGCAGCAAAACTTCAAGAAGCTAGGTTGGAGATTGAAACACAAACCAAGGAACTGTGCGTCAAGTCCAAGGAGATCTTTGAGGTGAGGCAGTTTTATGAGGAAATCAAGTCCATTTTACATGAAAAGGAATCGTTTCTCCAGAGTCTTAGTTCTGCTAATCAAAAGCTGAGAGTGGATTACTGTGAGAAAATTGGAAAATTGGAGGGGGAAAATAAAGAACTAGTGTTGGCTTTAGATGAAGCAACAACTAAGATTCAAGAACTGGAGAGAAAGGTTTCTGCCAGTGACAAAGATATCAATGCTCTCAAGGAAACTTTATCTGTCAGAAAGGAGAAGGGTGTCGAAGCCCAGCTGAATGTCCAGGCATCTAGAGAGCTGAAAGAAGCGAATGAGGTTATCCAAAAGCTTGAGGAAGATAATAGGATTGCACAAGATCAGCTGAAATGGAAGAATGAGCACTTCACACACCTTGAAGAAGCTCACAGAAGGCTTCATGATAATTTCCAGACAAGTAAGGCTGAATGGGGAAAGGAAAAATCAGAACTGCTTGAAGAGATTTCTTCCTTGCAGACAAGCTTAGATTCCCAGATTAGAATCTCACAAGATCTTGAGACTCAGTTGAGGCTCTGTAACCAAGCTTTAGCTCATGAGGAAAGCAGAAGAAAGGTTCTCGAAGTGGAAGTGTCTGACTTCAAATCTCGATGTGATGACATCTTGCTAGAATGCCAAGAAACTAAATCAAAGCTTGAGCATTTGACCTTCAAGAGAGATGAAGAAATTGGAGAACTTCGAAACTTATTAAGAACAAAAGAAACTCTGTTCAAGGAAATGAAATTCAGAGTTTCACAGCTAGAGCAAGAGAAGTTGGATTTATGTGCATCCCTTAAGGAGCTTCAAGATACAAAACTCAATGATGCTGCTGCCAGCTCTTCTCTGAAAAAACTGCAAACCAGATTTAACTCACTGGAGCAGTTGCACAGTAAGTACTCGCTTCAATACAAAGAAAAGGAAGCTAAATTGAGTTCTGAAATTGAAAAGTTGACAGAAGATGTGAAAGAATGCATGTCTGAGCTAAAGGTTAAAAGTAAAAGAATTGAAAAATTAGAGAAGGAGCTAGAGGGCTGCCATTATTCAATGTATGTTCAAAATGAAGAAACTTCCATATTAATGCTTGTGTTGCAGTCTGAATTCCCTGTGGCCAGAAAGCAGCTCTCAACTGGAATTGCAGAATTGGAGTTGCACAATAAGGAGAAGGACAACAAAATTGTTCTTCTTAAAGAGCAGTTGGAATCGATTGATATTGCACACAATAAAGTTTGTGCTGATCTAAAAGTAAAATGTGAAGAAACAATGGCCATAGAGGCAGAAATCAGAAGGTATAAAGAAATGGTGGAAGAATTAGCTGAGTACAAACTTCGCACCAATAAACAAATGCTGCAAATGGAAAATGCTCTCCTAGAAAGCAAAGGTGCTTCTGAGGCTTTAGAAAAAGCTAACCTTGATTTGGCTGAAAGAACAAGTGAACTCATGGATAGTAAACTTGAAGCGGAGAAGTGGAAATCTGTGACAGAGCATCTGGAAGCAGACCTTAAAAAGAACCAGCTAGCCTATGAAAAGGAGAATGAGAGTCTTTGTGGCATTGTAAAAGAGCAAGATTCCAAGATAACTGATTTGCAACTAAAGATATCAGAACTGGAGTTGGTGGCAATTGCAAGAGCAGAGGCTGTGGAAGCTTTAAAGAAAGAAAATATTCAGTACTTTGAAGTTATGGAAGATAAGGATGGCAACATCAAAGATCTTCAGATCTTTCTAAATCACTCAGTTGAAGCAAGAATTGGCTAACAGTGAACTGAAAAATGAGCATGCAAAATCAGATGCCCTTCTGATGTTTGAGAAAGAGAAGCAGAATCTTTTGATGATTCTGAAAGTGAGAGATGAAAGAATTCATGATCTTATGGAGCAGGCAAAAGTTTTAGAGAAAAATCTAGAAACTGTTGTCAAAGAAAAAGAGAACTTGCTTAATGAAACTCTGCAGAAGGCTGAGAGTTCAAAAATTCTTGAGGTTGAATCAAAAAACAAGGTGATTGCTGAATTGGACATGAAGGTTAGTGATTTGCTTCAGAAACTGGAATTCCATGAAAAATCCTTGTTGAATTCAAACAAGAAGGTGGAGGAGCTCGACACTATGTTGGAAGCAAGCAAAGTGGAATTAGAAGAACTGAAAACTCAATTTGGTATGGAGCAGATGAGACTTGAGGGTAGAAATGAGGAGCTTGAGTCCCAGAAAAATGATCTGCTCCATGAAACCCAGAAACTATCACATGACAGGGATAGTTTATTACTGCAATTGGATGGAATGTGCACAAGATTTGACAAGTCTCTGGATGAGGATGATGAACTTGCTAAAATTTTGGGGAAAATGTTGAAGCATTCTGAAGGCAAAAGTGATCTTGATATCAATCATATTATGAGGGATGATGATTATACTTGCGGAACTGTAAAAACAACCCTCTTACTGTCTAGGAAAGGACTTGACCAACAAATGGATGAAAGAGTTCCTTTGAAGGAGCTGAACTATTAGGACTTCTTGCGGGCAGGTAATAGCTGGTTACTCCACCAAGTCAAGCTAGAAATTCCACAAAGCTTCTTTTGTGGACATCAAACATTCTTCCAAAATGTGGACAGCTTCTTGTATGTCATTGTTTTGAGCAATGAGCATTTGCTTTCCATTGTAATGACTTGAGACTGATTTCTTTGTTGTTTATCAAAGAAGTGTTTGTGTCAATTTTTTTTTGTTACTCTTTACATGAGAAAACATTATATATCCTTCTTAAATTTCATTTTCCTACTAAACACAAGCAGGTTTTCCCATTTCTTATGACTTCTTGCCATGTCATTCATTCTCTGAGGAGATACCATGGACATATGACAGTTCATTGCTATACAACAAAAGAACAACCATCTCAGAAGACCACATGCTAAAGTAACCAATTACTGTTTCTCAATACAGACTCCTTACAACACATTTAGACACAAAAATGGTTATATCCATGTGACCATGTTTGCAGTATAATAAGTTGACAGAAATTAATGGGATCAAGACCCAAGCCATATTTTTCACAGCAAATCTCTGTGATGTGAGTAGAACTTCATTGTTGTTCATCTCTTTGCGATGAACCAGGTTTCTGTGAAAATTTACGCCATCTTTCTTTGTTCTTTTCCGATGATGTGAAATTCTGAGTGAACTCCAAGAGCCCTTGCCTCAAAGCTCCAATATTCACCCCTTTGCCCACCAATATGCTTGTCACACCCATTTTAGAGACCTAGAGAAGCAAACACTAGTTAAGTAAAAGTGTTCTTAAATTTCTGGCAGTTTCTGTTCTAAAGATGCTCTTCAGAACCGGGTATTAGCAAAAAAACCACGAGTGATGTGAATAGCAAGGGACAGTCTTACTGCATCTATGTTCCTATTTTCATCATCGAAAAACAGCATTTCTTTATAAGGCACCCCAGTTCTTCTGTGGATTTTTTGAAAATGTTCCGTCTTGTGTGACCAACTGGAAAACACCTCCTGAGAGCAATATAAAGTTGTTAAACATGATTGCCTTGCAAGGCTAATAACCAACCATTCAAAATTTACAGAGGAATAGGGAAAATAACGATCATAAGGCACATGGATGTTATGCTCATTGATATACGGTTAAATAGAAAATACCAGTAGCCCTAAGTTAAGGTTATCTATAAAAAGGTTTGGACGCCATGAGTTAAGAATAAATCCCAAAATATCTCACCTGTGCTGCAAACATTGATTTTATCTCCAGCTTTTCAAGGAAAGCGTTGGCTATGTCTGGAGTGGGAGATCTTGAGGCAATAGCAACATTAACTCCCTTGTCCTTGAGGGCATATAAAATACCTTTTGCTTGAGGATACAATTTGGGCATTTCACGTTTGGAACGACATTCACTGAAAGATAAGCACAGAGATAACAGTTCAAAATGATATTAAATGCTATCCCATGTTCGCAATATTTATCATTTCATAGCATTGCCCGCAGTTTCCAATAACAGCACATTGAACTAGTTGATGCATCATGCATCCTTGCAAGAAAAGCACAGCACTAGCGGATCAAAGGCACAAGAGTCTCTTGAAAGCAAAAACAAAGTCAATACAGGCAAACTTATCTCATACTTCATAGTTCATACTAAACCTACAAAATCACATTCAGAAAAATAAAATAAAAAGAAAGGGAGACAAAGGCCTTGTTTGGTAACATAGTTAGCTTATCAGCCAATTCTGACTTATTTGACCACTATTAGCTGTTCGACTTATTTGACCACTATTAGCCGTTTGACATTCAATATAAGTGTTTGATTAATTAGTTTTTTTGTAACAGTTTATTGCTCCAAAATGCTAAAATTAAAAAACTGCTCAATGCAACTTTTTCGATAAGCTTTTTGAGAAAGTCATTTTGCATTTAATCAAATTCAAACATCTTTCTACAATCAGCTAATGCTATCAACTACTTAAACCCACTAACCCAATCAGCTAACAACTACCAGCTATTTACCAAACACCCCCAAATACAGTAATCTATGTAACTTCAAAGCATGGTTTTTGACAATTTGCTCATAGCTGATTGGTTTATCTTATATGGTGTTTGACACTTTGCTGATAGTTGATTGGTTTACCAAGCGGGCCCAACATCAAAGCTCCCACCTTTTTCTTCTTGAGACTAGCTCCCTGTTCTACTTTTGAGGAAAAAGGGCTTCAATTCTCCCAATTTCAGAAAATCAAGGAAAAAAAAAACTACAATGGATGAACAAACAGATACGATGAAGTGTTTCTCTTGTGTTTTTGCAGTCATATCCAGAGTCCAAAACAGGAGCATAAGCAGCACACCAAGGCTATACATTATACATACATACATGATATATAGATGCAGGTGTCAAGGGTGTTTACCAGTAGAATGGCCAGATAGTGTAGTCGAGATCAAAGACGACCAAACGAGGCAAAACCTGAAACATTCCCAGTATCTGCATCGCCTCGGTCTTCACCCTTTCGTCTCCCATCTCCAATCCAATCACCCCTCCCCTCCTCACGTTTGTGCTTCAACCAACCAATAGGGATAGTTATGCTGTGGGCTCGTGCCCAGCGTGCTTCATGGGCACGGATAACGGTGTTCCTTTTTTTTTTTTTTTCTTTTTTAAATTTAATTTCAGACCGTTTCGTTATAGGAGCATATATTCACAGCTTTGTGTTCATAATTTCATAACTGTACATTCATAATTCCATAATTGTACATTCATAATTCTATAACTGTACATTCATAATTCCGTAACTGTACATTCATAATTCAATAACTATAAATTCATAATTTTCGAAGCTCTATGTTCATAATTGTAAGTTCATAATGTCAGAGTTCTATGTTCATAATTTCATAACTGTACATTCATAATTCCATAACTGTACATTCATAATTCCATACTGTATATTCATAATTCCATACCGAACATTCATAATTTTCGAAGCTCTATATTCATAATTGTAAGTTCATAATTCCATAACTATACATTCATAATTCTATAACTGTACATTCATAATGTCATAACTGTATATTCATAATTTCATAACGAATATGCCGTTAACGCCGTTAACGACGTTTCGAACAAATTTTTTTTTTTTAGTTAAAACAGTGAAAATGACGCCGTTTTAGCGCCGTGCGCATAGCATAATTTGCCAACCAATAGCTAATGGGTCTCATCCGTGAGCCCTGACGAGTGGGTGGAGAAGAAAATTTGGTCCGGGTTGTGGGCTGAATAATGGGTTTGAGAAATAATTATTGGATTTTGAATAATTGTCCGGTCGTCTCCTTAATAATTAACATTTGACCATGTTTGTTTTGTCCGGACTAGGTGTAGGCGATAGAACAGCCGCCACCAAAAATGAAAATTGCTCGCCACAGAATCCAGTCGGGGTACATCCACAACTAAATAGACCACCACCAAAGAATACAGAATATACTATGGAGAACTATACAAAACCACCACAGATTTAAAAATAATAATAATAATGAAAAAATGTGTAGTAATCCTAGTTAAGTTGGTCCGATTTGGTAATTACAAAATTTTGAATTTAATTTTTAATGAGAGCAGTTTATTGATTTTTTTTTTAAATTTTAGCCGACTGTGACATGTTGGTTTACTTTATTGTGGTCCTTTACCAGCTATAGTCACAAGAAATGTTAGTTAGTTTACCTTATTATGGTCATTTGCTGACTAGGATCACAATATGAGTTTATTCAATGCACACCTTTGGATAGTGGTTAAGAATTTTCTCATCACTCAAAAAATCTGTATATAACATATGATCCCGAAAAGAACGAGCAAGTATGAGAGCATTTCTTATACTAATGGATTATTTGTTTGATTATTTTCAACACTCTTTTGATCGAGTTTGTCACACAAGTTTTTATAGTTCGATTTGAACTATTATACATAAGTGAAAGTCAAACATTGCGGGCCATACAATTCGAACAAATTAGATCAGTGGTACGTTAATATACCATATGTAGCATGCTAAATAAATAAATCCAGCTAACATAAGCGTGAAACCTATTGTATTAAAATAAATAAATAAATCCAACAACATGGCATGATTTCGACTCTTCTCACAAATTGAGTGTTTAGGTTAGATTATACTATTTGTAAGCAGAAGTGTATACTTTGATGTTGACAGAATATACTATAAAGTTCGAAAATTTGGGTTATCAAACAAACTAAATGAATTAATATTCAAAATGGTCATTGACTATAATGATTTTTTTCACTTTCGTTTTAAACGACTTTGGTGACTTAATGTAGTCTTGCAAAGTGTGAAATCTTTCATAAAATTTGATTCGCAGAGTAATTCGTAAAAGAAAAATGAATTACGCACTTCACATGACTGAAAGTAAAGAGAGATCAATATTAAGATTACTAATTGTCAATTTATTTAACACCAATTTGACAAAGGCCCTGTTTGGTAAGATGGCTGTTAGCTGATAGCGGTTAGTTGTTAGCTGATTGTGTTAATTAGAGGGTATAAATAGTTGACAACATTAGCTGATTGTAGAAAAGTGTTTGGTAAATTAGCTGTTAGCTGATAGCTGTTTGGTGTAATTTCTTTTCTTAAAAAGCTAATTGAAAAAGTTGCTTGAAGTAGCATTTTGAATTTTAGCCTTTTGGAGTTGCAAAAAGCTAATTAACCAAACATTTATATTGATATTTTAACTAAATCAAACAATTAATAGTGGTCAAATAAGCCAAAATTGACCTATAGGCTAATTTTTTTATCAAACAGGGCCAAAATAACAAACAGATCACTAAATTAAATAAACACAAAAAATTTGAGAATATCACCTAAGTGTTTAGGACGAAATTGAAAAAAAAAAAAAAAAACATTATCTATTTGTTTTCTGCATAAATCCACTTTTTTTTGTTTTCTCCTTATATTCTTGTTTCTTTTTATTTTTTAATGTTCGCTAAATACATTGGCTTTTCTCCACCTTAGCCACTCTCTATCTTCCTTGGCTTTACGCTCCCTCTTTCAGCTTCAGGTTCTCTCTATATGCAACATTTACACATACACATAAAACTGCTTCCTATCGAGTATTGTTCGATACTTCTCACATGGCGTCGATTGCTCCGCCAACATTTCGATCTCCTTCCACTTGCATTGATCCAAACTTTTCCAATTTCAACTTCTCCGTCGGAAAGTTCACATCCCGATTGAAGCGGCCTTCACCGCTTTTCTTCAGCTCTCACTCCCTCGCGAGCCCTCTTTCTGCATTTAAGGTTTCGGAGCATTCTCTCTGCTGCCGCTGCCGAAGCAGCGACAGAGATGGCGCGGATTCCTCGCCGTCGGCGTCTGAAAACGTTTCTCCGTCGTGGAAGTGGGACTCCGCGATTCAAGAGGCGGTTAAAAATGTGCTGAAGAGGTTCGATAGTTTTGTGAACTCGAATTGGAGCGAGTCCGAGAGTGGTGGTGTTACGGAGAGGAAGAGCGAGGATGGGGATTGGGATTGGGAGCGGTGGAAAAAGCATTTTACAGAAGTTGAGGAGCAAGAGCAAATGGTTTCCATTTTGAAGGTTGGATTAGTGTTTTTTTCGTTATATTATAAATTGTTGCATATATCGATCCCTTGTTGAATATTTTGCTGGTTGGAAGTGGGAGTTTTACTAGTTGCAAACCTCATGGCAGAATCTGTTCCCTGCTGTTCGCACTTAATGTTTCAAAGCTATTTATCAGTATTTTTCAATTAGAAACATATACGGAGCATATAATACTATGTATCTGTTAATGTGAATTATGACTAGTCTCAAGTGGATTATGTCTTCAGTCGCAGTTAGCAGGTGCTATTGGTCGAGAGGATTATGAAGAGGCTGCAAAGCTTAAGGTGGGGATTGCTGCTGCAGCTACAAATGACACTGTGGGAAAAGTGATATCTCATCTAAATGTATGAATTCCATCACAGTTCTCTTCAAATCATCCATTGTCTTCCACTAAATTCTTAATGTTTTTCTTCTTGTTGCCAATTTACTGTCATAACTCATTAATATCAAACCACTCCTCATAAAAATTAAATAAAATACTGAGTAATTAAATAATAAATTAATTAATTCTTTTCCTATTTCTGACTTCACTATAACTTTTTGGAGTTTAAATACAGAATGCTGTGAAGGAAGAGCTGTATGCAGATGCAGCTTTCATACGTGATCATGCTGGTGCTGGGTTGGTAAGTTAGTTTATACGATATGATATGGTAACTATAATACCTATTGCTAGATATTGGTAATTTGATTTTGTTTAGTAATCAACTAATCATGCATAAAGTGATAAATATGCTAGTTGCCTATTGGAAATATTATTTATCTAATTCACTAGCTCTTAAATATGAGGTACACTTTTCAGCCTTATTAATAAATGTATTCATGGCCTGTTACCAATCTGTGAGTATGCTTTTCTTGCCATCACTTGTTCCATCCATCCACCCACTACCACAGTTTCTAGTCTTCTACCTTTGTTGTGTAGCTGTGTAGACAGCAGACTAACACCCAAAGAGGAGTGGGTTATGGTATGCTGGGTGATGGTTGATGTGTATACTCATTGTATTTATTTTCTGGGGATGCTGTAATTATGGAATAAAACAGAATTTATCTGAACATAGGTGGGATGGTGGTCTGGAATTTCAGATGATTGTGATGACCCATATGGTCGTATTATTCATATTAGCGCTGAGCATGGAAGATATGTTGCCAAAACATATAGTCCAAGGTAAATTTATTGATTAATTCTTCCTTTGTACTCAATATAAAATGTTCTTTCTTAAAGAGGAGTATGTATCTTATTGAAATACATTCACTTGCAGACAGCTTGCTTCAGCTGTAGATGGTGCACCCATCTTTGAGATATTTCTGAGAATGAATAAGCATGGCAATTATAAGCAGCAGGTATATTACTTGAAAGTATAGTTACTAATTATTTCTAATATGATTATTTGAAAGTAAAAAATGACAAGTGAAGGGAATAAACTTTTGTTATTTTTTAATTTACTATTCATGATAATTATATTAATGCAGCATTAGTAAAATTTCACGTTTTATTAAAGAAAAATGTCAAGATACTTAATATTTGTTCTTTTGGGAAAAACTTTACTGATGTGGTGCCAATCTTGAATAGGTTCATTGTTGATACTTGATAGAATATGTAGTGCTTCCTTTTGTTCTTATTATCCCTATCCTTTTTCCCCTTTGTTGCACAGATCGATATGTTAGGACCATTTTGATTTTTTGAAGTAAACATGCCTTATTCTTCCTTTGAGCTGCACTGTTTTTAGTGGTGTACTATACCCCTTAACTAGTATCAAAAAGGTCACATGAAACATGATTTCAGGCTGTCTACTTAAAGCAGAGGACAGCTCCTCAGGATTCAACAATTCCTACCCCTATGTTTTCTGGTACCCGTAACTTGGACTCTCTATCTCCAACTGAATACAAAGATGATCTATTTGGAAAAGGTAAAGAAGTTTCAGAAGATGATGAAAATAGGGATGATGATTCTGGTTTTGAGAATAAATTACGAGATATGGTTCCTGGTGTGAAGGTCAAAGTTCTAAAAGTAACAGCTCCAGCCAAGGTGGATAGGGATTTAATATCAAAAGTCATTGAACAAGTACTTGATGATGACGATGATGAAGATGAAGATGAAGAGGACATTGATTTAGAAACAGTGGATAGTGAGGTAGATGAAGATGACTTTGAAGAGGACATTGAATTAGAAGTAGTAGATGCTGAAGTAGATATTAAAGTTGAAAACAATGAAGAGCAGAATGTCATTGAATTGGATACAGATACTGGGACTAGAGACAATGAAGAACAGAGTCAAGTTGCTATTAAGGTGGTTGTTGGTCGCCTTGTACAGAATATGTCTAGCAGTGCTCGTCGTAAAGATTTACTTCGAATACCAGCTACGCTGGAGAGGAAGAGTCGTTTGTCATTTACTTTTTCTGTAGAGGACACTGAACAAACATCCAGTGGTGATGGAGAGTCCTCATCAAATAGAAAGCCTAAACTCCATAGTCAACGGAGTATGGACCATCTTATGCTTGATCTTGCAAAATTTATTGGCAAGGGAAAAATACCTGAGAAGGTTAGATTTGTTGATTTACAATTACTCTACTTCTCATAATCTCATTACCTACTATTCATGATTACTATTGATTTGTCATTTGTGCATTAAACACGCAGATGCTGAAGGATGTTGGCAAGTTGATTAATCTTACTCTAAATCAGGCTCGAAATCATCAACTACTGTCCAAATCAACTACTTTCAATCGCATTGAGATTCCACTGTCGACAGACCCACTAAATGGTGATAGTTTTTTTTTTTTGTTTTTTGTTGTTTTTTTTTAAGTCCTTCCTGCTTGGATTCTTGACTATTTACTGTTCATTTATGCTCTTTAAGTCTTTAATGCACTAATTGTCTGTCTTATTTTTGTTATTCTCTATCATCTTTACTCTTTATTAATCAAGGATAGTCTGATTCTTTTAGGACTATATATTGGTACCCAAGGTCTCTATGGATCTGAAGTCATCCACCTACGGCGCAGATTTGGTCAATGGAAAGAGGACAAGATCACAAAGAATTCATCTAATATTGAATTTTATGAATATGTTGAAGCTGTAAAATTAACTGGAGATCCTTATGTCCCTGCTGGCCAGGTTTTTTTAATTATTATTTTAATTAACTAAACCGTTTAGTTCTATTTACCTGTAATATTTCTAGATATTCTTTTGCCACTTAAAAACACTTGCTTATGATTTCAACATTAATATCTTGTCAAATTATACCGATGTTGTTTTGCCATTGCAGATAGCCTTCCGTGCAAAAGTTGGAAAACAGAACCAACTTCCTCATAAAGGGATTATTCCTGAAGAATTTGGTGTGGTATGTGGTTAACCTGTGATATGTTTTTCCATGCAGTTCTACTCAATTCTTGTTTCTTCCAGTCTTTTTTTTTTTTTTTTTTTAATATAATAAATATAAGAATAAAGAACTCTGTTGCATTCATATAAAGTGTCTCTCTGTGACAATCCAGATTGCTCGATATAGGGGACAAGGAAGGCTGGCTGAGCCAGGGTTTCAAAATCCCCGTTGGGTTGATGGAGAACTTGTTATCCTGGATGGAAAGGTTTGCAGATCTGTTGTTCATCCTCTTGCTGTTCCATGCCATTGTGGCTTACTTTCTCTCGTGTGCCAGTCTCTTGACCCCCTAGATTTCATTTTTCCTACATTAGTTCACTGTGACTTAATTTTTGCAGTACATCAAAGGAGGACCTGTTGTTGGGTTTGTGTACTGGGCCCCAGAGTATCACTTCTTGATGTTCTTCCATCGCCTGAGGCTGCAGGATTAGATTCTTGTTGTACATAAAGTTGAGGCTGTTTATTCTTTCCTATTTTTTAGGTATGCTTTCTCTCACTAATAAGTGTCAATTGTCAATGGTAGTTTTTATTTCACAAGAGAACTCATACACCAAATGACAAGAATGATTGCAAAAAAAAAAAAAAAAGGTCATATAGATATAGTTGTGCTATAATCTATTTTGGTGGCTACATAGCAAGTGTACTGTGTAATTTCCATTCATTAGTGTATATCTATGTGCAACATTTGCCGTTCATATCTAAATTATAACATACCAACTAATTGACTCATTTCTATTTATAGTTATGGTTTTTTGAAACTTTTTAAAGATTATCCACTGTTCTTTCCTATCTAGATGAATAATTGAATATATCACCACAAAGCCTTTTGAGTTTGGTGGTGGATAGAAAGCATGAAGGTTTCTGGTTAAAGTACAAGTGTTTCACATGGCTGACCCAAATGATTGTGGTCCTGTCAAGGATGAAATTCCTGCAAAGTTCTACATAACTCTCTCTTTTAGATGATTCACATAGATCATCTTTATTTCTCGGTGCACTTTCCTCACCGTAAATATACTGTTTCTTTTATCACTAAATTGGCAAGTAATTCAAATTCTTTACTATAGTCCTGGGACTTTGGATGAGGTATTGTAGGGATTCTGTGGATCGTTCTGGCTGAGAATACCATTCAAAGTGAAGATGGATTTGATAATGCTTGGTTGAGTAGAGGAGAGTGTTACGTTTCTGCCCCTTTGTCTGTGAATCACATTGTCTGCTAGCATCATTGTCATCTGCACAAATCTCGACTCTTGAGACCTATTGGTAGTTTATTTTTATTTTTAGTCTATAGCGGACTTATTTCTTGCAAGAACTATGCTTTTGTTTCTTTTCCTCTCTTGAAGTGATGAAGGTATTTTTCACCTGGTCCACAGGCTTCATGGTTTGAAATCTGAAGAGGGGTATATAAATGCTGTTAAATATGTTGGTTTGCACTTATTTGACCTAAATGTGTGTGTATATTGATACAACTGAGGAAAATGAGAATTAGATTTAAGACTTCTCATATGGAGTCTTAAATATATGTTTACTAAACTCCAAAGTCTACATGAGAAGTCTTCAGGCGCGGTTGCGGTGCTATGGCCTGTGGGTATGAGTGCAAATGAGCAATTTGAACAATGAACACTATGACGACTGGGCTGCACTTAATATCCCAACCAGAGCCTCAAAGATGTTAGCACATGTTCCATCCACTCATGACTCATCATTAGATACTCCCAGGTTGTTACGGTGCCGGCTTAGCTTAATGGTTCATGGTTCAGTAGGCAGTATTTGAAAAAAGAGACCAAAATTTGAACCTCGGCGGTCACAGTGTGGGTTATGCTCAAGTGGGTAGATCCCTTGTGTGCATTGACATTTGGTCATGTCTGCTGAGTCATTGAGTCATTGTGATTTATATCTTCTCAAATGTTCAGTGAGGGCCTTTGGGGTTGGGAATTTAACCTTTTGGGAGAATGTTGTTATGATACACAAACAAGCATTAATTGTATTTAGATGATGTTATGAAGATGCAAAAATTAATTCGATAACCAACATGGCTGGTGTTGTGATTCAGCACCTCGTCCCTTAAGCATGAGGTTGGGGGTTCGATCTCTACCCATGTGAATGGAGTAAACCATTTGGTCAATCTCTTACCACTTAGTGTGCGGGACGGGGGATTAGTCTTCTGGCTATTGAGTGAAGGGATTTTTTAGGCAAAAAAAAAAAAAAGAGAAATCAATTGGATACCCAAAATCTAAAATGACTTTATAAGGTGACAAGATTTTGGTAAGACTTAGACCAAATTTCAGTTGAAATAGTATGATATCAGCATTTATTAAAATTAGTATAGTATAATCAATCTGGATATATGTTAAATGGCACGTATATAATATTATATAGTATGGTAATCTATTTAATATGGAGTAGTTAGATCATAGTTGTAAGGTCATGTTAGTATGTTACAGTACGCCCGCCCGGTGGCAATTATGGTAAATTTCTTCCAAGCCAGGGGCCCATTTTACTTTTTCACGGTGGGAACTTTGATAGTTCCGTGCGGTGTGTCCGAGGTGGCACTTTCCGTACGTGCTAAAGAGTAAAGAGAGAGAAAAAGTGAAATTGATACGAGAGGGAAATGGCTGAGGCGATTAGTAGAGTTACCATGTCCATGTACGGTGCGGAGCCGGAGCACCATGCGCCTCCGATTGATGACGGCGAAGAAGAAGATGACGATGGCGTTTCAGTCACCGACGTCGGCGGAGGAGGTGAAGACTCCGTAGACGGCACCTCTCCTCACATCCAATTCGAACCCCGATCTCACGCCCTCGTACTCCACGGCTCCATGGACGCTGCGATGAACGGCGCGGAGGGCGTTTCGCCTCACGGAGTCTACGCTCCCGGAGGCTCGGATGTCGTTCCTGCTCCTGCCGCCGGAGATGCGGCCGATCAGCTTACACTCTCCTTTCAGGGTGAAGTCTATGTTTTCGATGCTGTTTCTCCGGAAAAGGTATTTATTCGTTTTTTTAGGTATCTATCTTTTTAGATTAAAATGAATATGGCTCATAGTTGTGTATTTGCCCTATCATTTTTTCGTTTTAATCTAAGTAATTCAAATTTTGCATTTCCTCTTTCCAGTTGAGGTTCTCCTAGTGTTTTCCCGGGAAAACTATGGCTCTTTAGCGTTCATCTGAATTGTGAGTAAAAAATTGGTCCCTTCTTGAAGTAGGTTTGTATCAAATGGATTGAGTTACAGGACACAGGTTTTGATTGATTTTTCAGCTGCAGAACACTTGTGTGTTGTAATCCAAGCAGGAGAGATCATTAGCTTCAATTATTTTTGTGAACATGCATTTGTCTAAGAGTTTGCATAGTTGGTATGTATGTGTGCTTTTTTTGATAACTAAGCTAGTCTTCTTGACTGATTTATTTTCAGGTTCAGGCAGTGTTGTTGCTGCTGGGTGGATATGAAGTGCCTTCAGGCATTCCCGCTGCAGCAGTCGCTCCCCAAACTCATAGGGTATTTCATCTGTAATTAAAACTCTGTATAATTAAGTAACCATTTGATTGTTTTGCAATTTTCTAAATTCTAAGCATCTCTACTGCCATGTCCTTAGGGCATGGGAGAGTACCCAGGAAGATTTAGTCAGCCTCAAAGAATAGCTTCTTTGAATCGTTTTAGGGAAAAAAGGAAAGAACGGTGTTTTGACAAGAAGATCCGTTATACTGTACGGAAGGAAGTTGCACTTAGGTAATGCAACGGCCCTTTCTCTCTTTGCTATTTGATTTTGACTTTCCTTGTCATGAAAACTATTTTAGGAAGAGAAAATCGGTGTTATTATTCCATGTATGTAAATTCCTGCCTAATGTGTTTCCTCATGTTTTTGCCTTCCACCGTATGTTTTGTTGTTGCTGCTGTTATAATATGACACTTTCAGACCTAGTAAGGAGATGTCATGTCCTGGTTCTGATTAAAGAAGTATTTTGCTAACTGGCCATTGGGAATTGAAGAGAACATTTAGAAGTGGAAGCATTTCTTTAAGCCTCTTTTTTTTGCTTGGGGAGATGCTGGTGTGCACTATATCCTGTACCTGGGTTTACAGATCTTGGTACCATGCACTAATGTCAATGTAGGTGTACCAAATGAACATTCAAGCTAAATACAAATGAAAAATCTTAATGGGCATGAAGTTCAATCTTAATGACCCATGTGGTGGCATTGTGTTTAGTTTACTTGGGTGTATGATTGCCATCAATGGCTATATAATTTCACTTTTGAATTATTGGGATTCAATACATGCCTATTCAAAATTCTTGAATAATGACAATAATGAGCATATGCCTTTCTCAACTTTTTTATGATTATGAATGAAAATCATTGTCTCCATAATCTTATGTAGTCTGTCTGTTACAGGATGCAACGCAAGAAGGGCCAATTTACATCTTCTAAATGGGTTTGTGATGAAGCAGGTTCATCTTCTGCTGATAGGAACTCCAGTTCGGGACAGGAAGAGCAGGAAATATTGTGAGTTCTAACTTGTTGAATATTTTCAATTTCTTGGGTTGTTGGAGCTAATCAATCTTAAACTCAATTTGAAGTCGAGATTTTTGTTGTGTTTTTTTTCCATAGCTGTACTCATTGTGGAAATAGTTCAAAATCTACGCCTATGATGCGTCGTGGACCAGCTGGACCAAGGTCTCTTTGCAATGCATGTGGACTTAAGTGGGCCAACAAGGTTAGTTTGTGTTTGGTGAACTTACTCATCATGAAAAATCTTTGCATTTGTATGTTCTCAGGATTTCGAGTCAAGAGAAAAAAATTGAAATTAAAAAACATTTAATTTCTGCTACTATTGACTGAATAAACACATGCTGCATACCAAAATTTTCTGACTCTTAAATTTGACAGGGGATTTTAAGAGATCTTTCAAAAGTTCCAACTACTGGAGTTCAGGATCATAATGTGAAGGCTGGTGGACAGGTACATTCCTTAATCTAAGATAATGTTTCTTCATTTAATCATTTTGTAGCACTTTTGTTGAGAATGCTAATTACTCCCTATCTTCTTCTATATTTGTGTGTTAGCTCAATGGTGAAGCTATTGGTCCTGATGCCTTGACTGGCGCCAATGTCATTATGACTAACGGTGGCAATTCAGCACCTATTGCTGAACAGTGAAGTTATTTTCATACTTATACTCTTTTTACTGATCATCTATTCTTCATCGCACCAATTGTCCAGTCAGAGGATGATGCATCATTCAAATCTGAACACATCAACAACTTTCTCAATGTACATAGAATTATGTATCTTAGTAAATACGGAGTATGTGGTTACTTAATGAGAGCTACACTTATTTACCAGTGCATGATTTTAGAATTCGTGCGAAATGTTTTTTTTTTTTACATTAGGATTTCCACCAACAAATATTTGGATTTTAAAACAGTTTTTATAGTGCATTTTCACATTTGTACATCTTGCTTATTGACTGTAAAATGCAATATATAGATGTCACACATCCCCAACAAGATAAGAGTTACATTTAGGAATTCTTAAACGTGTAAGCATTCAAATACCAGGCAGCAGTTGGCCACAACCCATAACAAAAAATAAAAACAAAACTGATTGCAGCTTCTGTTCACACAGCTACCAATTATTCATTCATTCCAGAGCCTATACTAATGCATATATGATGTGCTATAGGGACCAAAAAATATCTAACATGTGTAGGCCGTAGGCATAATATTATACATCTAAGCATCATCTTTCCATAAAAGAATAGCAACTCTCCTATCATACCAGATCCAGAGCTTTAGATCCTGCATGCCTCTGCAATAATGTTGGAGAGGGAAATAAAATAAATCCAAATTATCAATGTTGTTCGTTTCTGCATTCTTATGCATCAATTGTTGGGTAAAGTCCCAGAAGAGAATTGCGTCCATTGCCATTAGAATCTCCACCAACATAATACATGGGTGACTGAAGCTCCCCTGAATGTGAAGATTTGCGTGATCTTGGGTTCTTGGGGGAAGCAGTGTATGAATCCACTGAACTACTAGTAGTATACATAGAGGATGTGGGGAGCCCATGGATCTTTGGCAATCCTGTTGGATCAGGACTCAAACTATAGCCTCTTTCAACTGACTCAGCTTCAAGTGGCAATTCATCCAACGTCTGCACGCAAAAGAAAAAATCTTCTACAATGACTTTTGACATCATGACATGTAGATAAGTAAAAGTCACAAGTGTCAACCTCCCCCCCACCCCCCACCCACCCCACCTCCAAGCGAAAAAAAAAGTGACCTTGAACTGCAAAACTACAATGTTATCTTCTTGTTAATTCATAGAAATGTAAGAATCTATACTTGATATTTTATAAATCTAAAAGCATAATGGATTAACAAGTGACCTTGAATGCTTGCTGAAGTACACGGAGTGTATCACGAGTGCGCTTTCTCTTTGTAGCTACCTCATCAGGTTCTTGCAGCATCTCTTCAAAGAGGTTATCTCTATTCAAGCCATATGGAGAGACAGGTGAGTTGAAATAACCATACAAAAAACTTGCAATAATAATAATAAATTATCATGCAATAGCATGCAACTTTTTTAGGAGATCAACTGTAACACACATGAAAGAGCAAAGGGGCATTTGCATGGTATAAAGCTCAACCATTGAGGGAACTTTAATCAGGAAACAATGAGCATGTGAACAATTTCAGTAAGCCAAAATTCTGGTAGATTGTGATCACTGACCCTCACTCTTACACATTAGTCACATTTTAATGAATATTAACCTATAAATACCTGTAAAGCTTTTTGATAAATACGTTGTGCAGTTCTCGTTTGGTGTGATTTACCTGATAAAAGAATAAGAAACATTAGTGCCAGAAGAAGTACAAATTCTCCAATCACTAACTTGAATAAACCGGAAAATTCTATTGGGATACTAGAAAAGTCAAGCTATTGCTATCCAACTCAAACAGGGCATGCATTGAAAATGCTCATTTACCTTACTCGTGGGAACTGAAGAAACATTCAAGGAAAATTGCAAAACATAAACGTCATAATTACCAGGAAGTGCATGATTGCTTTAGGTACAGAATCTTCAATATTCTTTCTAACAATGTCATAATATGATCTCAGCAACAGTTTTGTGACAGTTATTTCGATGGTCTCCTGATCTGTGTGGGTTTCTGTGGGCCTCAAGACACTTGGTGGCTTCAAGGAAAAGAATCAGATATATATACACATATATTAGTTTAAGGCAATCAAGTAAACAACCAAAAGGATAAATAGATACGGAGTATATATTAGGTAGATACTTTGCAAGCCTACCTCTCTCAAATGAATCATAGAAATAGAATGTTCCATGCTCTGGACAGGATCACTGAAAGGCTTGCTAGTTGAGTTTTCTTTAACAGATGTACGATGATCAGACCCACCAAATATTGATGATATTCCCCAACTTGAACCAACAGTAGCTCCTAATTGAGAACCATGTCAATTAAGGCATTTAGAACAAAGAACCAGCAATCTAATTGATATGTCAAAGTGCATCTTATTGTTTATAAGCTAAAATGATGAAGTAGAAGCACTTATTGCAAGTTAATGCAAAAAATACTTGGCAAGGATAAGAATACAATATTAGCAGAGTATTTCAAGAAAACAACTTTTACCAGATGTGGGCTTTTCAACTTCTTGAGCAGACCGAACACCCTGTTTACAATGCAAACAAGTAGGAACACCAAAATTAGTGCGCTGAATTATACCCATGCTAGCAGCTGAACAAGATATATTCTATATTAGAAGTCAACGTAAAACTGTGACTAGTTTGGACAGTTCATGGCAGGCTATCACGGAAACTAAGCAGTTGCAGACACAGGATTCTGAGTTTGGTGGGCAAGTGTAAAAGAATCCACAAAACAAATTAGCATTAAAATATTACTCTGCCCCCACCCCCCCCCCCCCCAAAAAAAAAACCCTCACCCACCTCTTCTCTCCCTCTCTCTCTTGCCCCCAACACCCTTCTCCAGCCACTCACCCTGTATATCCTATACCAAGCTTATAAATTATTAAAAATAAATAAAAACCTGCCTGCTCTGGAACAATTCCATTTACAGGTCTAGCAAGAATTGCACGAGGCTTGAAACTTTTTTCTGATGCTGGTGCTTTATCTGCATCCACTCCATCCTGATAAGCAATATGCAAACCATACTTGTGACTGGGCTTAGAAGACCATGGAATTGAAAGTAATGACACAAAATGATAAAAGCAAGTCATAAATTTACTTTTTGCCTTGAAACGGGGGCAGCAATCCTGGAGGACTTAACCTGCTGCAGTGCCATCTCCACAGCTTTGCTCCCACCAATAAAATTGTGATGGGAAGTGTTAATGTAATCCATCTAGAAAACAAAACCATCAAATTTAGCTACACATTCTCGATAAATAAATAAATAAACAAAAGATTTTTTAAAAACATAAAAACAATGTTTTGCAGTATTATATACACTGTTGGAATAAAGAAACAAAGATCCGGAGATGCAATATAGTTATTTGTGAAATCTACTGTTTGTTGACAAAAGAAACTGAGGATAGTGAGTCTAACTTACAAAGCCATAGACATCAAGCTTTTCACATTAATCCAACCACTAACAGAAGCCACTATAATTTTTTGTTCAAGAATTAGCAAAATTCAACACCATTCAAGGGAGGCCAATGTACCAATTTGGTCACCCCATGAAAAATGAAAAAAAGTTGGAATTAGTGATCTTAGAATTCACATCATATAGGGGTTTGGAGATGGAAGGCTTAGAATGTAGTATTTCCCAGGCTTGAGCCATGAACTAATGGTACAAAAGTGTGAACTTTGCTACTACATCAAGCCTAATCTTCCATGAGTATAATATCATGTACACAAGAATGGCAGGAACAGAAATAGGACATACCTCCATTTCAATAATGTGTCCAATCATAGTTTCTGATGGCTGCAGGCCTTCTCGTAAAAAGTTTCCTATGACCTCATCCATTCGCTTTCTTAAAACCGGAAATCGTTGCAATTCATTCGCCATACAACGGTGGCTCATCTGTAAGGTGAACTCTGGAATAAGTACAAAGTACTTATAAATTGAATCCTCATGCAACAGTAAAGTACAAAAACTTTGCCACACCTACCTTTATTAACTCATCATAAATAAACCTTGCACATTGAAGACTAGGATCCAATAATCGTGCTATTTGCCTTCGAACAAGAACTTCAAATGGTACCTTTGTATTAAAAGGTTAATATGAAATTTAATGCCAACTGAAGTCAATTAAATAAAAATCATGAACATATAAGAAGAGATACTCTGCTCTTTATTAATAGATATAAAATACAAATTTTTAAGCAAGTGGACACTTGAGATTACTTCAGGTACAAACAATGCAGATTTAGGACCAGTTGCATTTTGTATGGCAGTTCGAATATCTTCATCAGTTAAATCTTCACAAGGATCCACATCCTGCAAATGATTCCAAATTTGATCCAGAATCAGCCAGTAAACAATTACTCATATAGAAAAGTTCAGAACGAAAAATTGATAGTGCATCTAATCTAACAATATAAGATCCAAAATGAAGTGCTCAATGTTATGATATGGTTCACACCCAATTGAATCTTTCAGGCTAAAGAATACTTTAACAAACTGTAATTTATTATATAAATAAAGAGAACATGAAAGAATACTTTGAGAACTGGAAGTTATATAAAAGAGTATAAGACATTATAAGGCCACGCGATTCTTAATCTTAAAATACAGCCCCTTCTAAGATCCACAATGTACTTGCTAGAAGTAATGATCTAGTTCACACTCCATTAGAGCTGTAAAGATTTGATCATAAAAAAGAAGACTGAGCTAGAATTTATATAAAAGACAACACAAATACATGATCCAAAAACTGCATCTTCTTTCAAAGTGTGAAGATGGGCATAGACTCCTAATAGTTTCTAATTCCTATTACATAACCTTCCATTTGAGTCCCATTAAGGTATAGATGGAGATGAGTATATACCGCTGTTAGAATTTGATGTGCTCTGCTCATGCAGATTTGAAAATCCAAAAAGTAGCAAAGATAATTCTAAAAATCCACTTTAGGTACCTCAAGACTCTTCACATATATGTTCTGAAAAATGTAATGAATCCTTGCACCACCAGACAGCTCAGATGTTGACATCTCTTCATTTTTCCCTTCTATCATTGAAGAGAAAGCTGCCAAAACAAAGATGCCAACAAGTTTATGATAGTGAGAGAGCTTATGAGTCCATTCTAGATTCAAGTTAGAAATGAACATTGAATATGGCTCAAGAGATAAACCAAAAATTAAATACTATCATAGGGTCCAGCAGTCTTCAGAATATGTTTAAAATCTAAGGCAAATATCTTCACTACTAAAAAAAAAAAAAAACAGATAAGGATCAAGTAAGCCCTCAAACATTACTGAAAAATGCAGTTGGACCCTCAGAATGAAAAAAGCTACAAATAGACATTTGAACTTGGAAAAGAAGATCAATTGGACCATATTTACTAATTTACCCTAAAACAACCAGCAGCCCTTAAAAAGTAGATGATGTGCTGGTATTTATAGACATGGCATCCAACATTAAAATAATAACAAAAACAATAATAATTTTTTAAAACTTCAACTGCCATGGCAGGCATGACAATTTTTCTTTATAAATAATTAATTAATTAATTAAAAAGGGGAGGTGAACTTTTTAATTCTTTTGAAGATGAGTCAGTGTCCTGTGTAGAACAAACATGATAAATATATGAGTTGGCATCCTATGTGGCATTTAACGAGATGTTTATAGGCAAGAGGGGTGAGTTGCTCTTTTTCAAGTTTAGGCTTACAGGCATCTATTTAAAGCTTTTTTTTCAGTTCAAGGCTCTAATTGCATTTTCTAGAAAAATTCAAGGACTTATTTGACCCCTAAAAATAAAATAAAATAAAATGGTTAAAATACCTTCAGAATACTTCGAAAGAATGTTCAAAAGCAGTGCTCCTTGACCAGCCTATATGTATAGACATAGCAAAGAAATTATACATGTGTAATAAGAACCAGCTGGAAGCTTGAAAACAATCAAGTTGTCTAAATAAAATATTAGATAACTCAAAGATGGGAAAAGTCAGCCAACAAGATCCAGAATCATGAATGAACAATGCATAATTTTATGCAAGTTAACACAAAAGCTACCTTTGACTCAGTAATCTCCCCAAAGCTAGCATGCTCCTTTGCAACAGAAACAAGTGCAGCACTAATGCGTGACTTCAAGCCTGGAAGAACAGTTTTGATGTGTTGCACCAGAATCTGCAAAGAAGGGTAGAGGATGACTAATATTGTTGTTCATATAGGTACTTATAAAAAGGGAGCACAGTTAAAGAATATTAGATATGGGGGGAAAAAAAAAACAAGATATTAGCATCCAAATGCCAAAAATAAACCTTATACAAGGGAGCACACTAAAAGAATATTAGATAATCAAAATAAAAAAGATATTAGCATCCAAAAGACAACAAGTATTTACAAAATTAATAGATGCTAATTTCTAGGTGTATTCACACTGTATAAAAAATAAAAATAAAAAAATTGATGGCAGAACTTTGTTTCTTTTCAATAATATCTTATAAATGCACAAACATGAAGACAACTTAGTATTGAACTGTTCACCTGGTTCAACTTTTTGGCCAACTGAGGAACACCACAACGATCAGCAAGATCACTATAAACCTTCATCCAAGACAATTATTAAAAATGAGAGTGGCTCATCACAAAGAAGGTCCAAATAGTAAAAAGCAACACAATAACAGACTACTGCCATACAGGACGACTGCGGAAGAACTTTTCCTCAGCAATGAGTGCATCCTTAATGCTCCGATTCATCAGAATATCCTGGTTCACATATACAGACAATTTGAGTGGGATACAAATGCACAAATCCACATATAACTTTTTGTTAAATTTATTCACACAAAAACAGCACACTTATACTTTTACCATATAGCATCCTGCTTCAAATTAAATATACATAATACATAATTCAATGTTTTGCATCAATATGGCAGCCATTTTAGCATATTGATATATGCCACATAAAATGCAGAGTTTCCTACAAGTTAAGATGAAAAAAAAATACCTCCTGGCTACGATTTACAACCCCAATATAACCAAGTCGAAGTGGAATCACTTTCCCAAGCAAAAAATTGCGAGCATCAGTGCCCCGGTCCATAATGTCCAACTGAAGTATCAGAGGAAAAAGACAAAGAACAATGTACAGCAAATTAGAAACGTGCAAGTTTTAGATCACATGTACAAAAGAGAATTTGATTTCAGTGTATCTCACCTTTGTGATTATACCAATGGTTCGATAACCTGACAGAGAAATGAGTAACATATCAGAATCATTAACACATTGCATTCAATTTTGTTGGTCAACTAAATATTAAGTGCATTTTGTACCATCAGGGTCGGCATTTCCGGCAATCTGGAGGGCATCTGAATTGGCTAAGTCAGCATTGGCCGGTGTAACAGCAAGTATTAGACAACTTGGGAGTTTAATATATGACATTATCATTGTCCTAATACGGGCTTCAATATCAGAAGGCTGATCACCAACAGGGACCTTTGTTATGCCAGGCAAATCAACTAGAGTAATATCTAGAACATTTGGAGAGAATATTTTCAACCGAATCTGTTTGTCCGAAACACCTTTGTTCCCTCCAGCTTCTCTGTCTGTCTCAGCCTAAAGCCAGCCAAGGTGAATAATAATTGAGATTAAATTATTGGCACTTAGAAGCAACTATTAGGAGAAAGGAGTTCGCCCAACTTAGCTGGTGCAATCGCGTTTATTCAAGTATTAGTAACCTCTTTATATATTTGAGTTTGAAACATTCCTTATTCTAATTTTTTGGATTAAAAATTGAGTTGAAATAACCAAATCTCCCGTATTTTACCTGAATTTCTTTCCGAATATCATTGAAATCGAAAAACTTCTTTCCAGGAAGGTGGAGGAACTCTCCCCACTCCTCATCGGTGCTGTCGGGCTTCCGCTTGGTCTGGAGCAACTGAAGCACGAGGGGACGGCGAGTACAGATGTCGGAGCCTCGGGGCAAGAAGTCGCGACCGACGAGGGCTTCGAGGACGCTGGACTTACCACTGCTTTGGCTTCCAACGACAGCCACCTGAGGGAGCTCGATCGTGGACTGGCTACCGAGCTGCGCGAAGATGTCTTGCAGCTTGTTCACAATAGGAATGACCGAGTGCCCCAGCGGCGCCGCATTCAAATTGGACGTCGATGTAGAAGAAGGGACGGCTTCTTCCGCCATGGAGATTTGTGTAAGCTTCGATTGAGATCGCTGTGAGAATACAACGCAGGAATTCCGGAGAGATCGTTGATATGAAAACCCTAGTGAAGTTTTGAAATTTGTAATGTTTTTGGGAGAGGGGGACAGCGTGTGCCAGAGTAGAAGGGGAGGGCGCGTTTGTGTGTTCTGTCCTACCGCCCAAGCAAAAGAAAAAGAAAACAACTGAAAATAGTTGGTTTCGTTATAGACTTATGCTAGTTAATAATTACTTAAATTTGTTGTCCGTCTAAAACTGTACTCATTAATTACCAAAAAATAAAATAAAATGTACTCCTTAATCCTTATTAGCATTTGATGATTTGATTTTATATCATGATTTTTTGCGATATTGTTATAATTAATTTTATTCGTTTAAGTTTATTTTGTTATATGTTTAATTTTTACGGCTATGAGATTCATGTACTATAATATCTGTTCAATTTAGTCATTCTATTTTAATTTTGTTCAATTTAGTCCTTTTACTTTTAAAAGTAAAACAATTAAGGACAATAGCTTATATTTATGTATTTATTTTGGACATATTCATGTAATATATTGGTGGTAAAAATAATTAATTTTAAATATTTATAAAGTAATATATGAGTTGGCATGTAAGTATGATGATGTGATAGATATAATGTCTACGCCACATCAGCTATTGTCCTTCATTGTTTCACTTTTAAAAGTACAAAGGCTGAATTGAACAAAATTAATGTAGAATGACTCAATTGAACAAAATACTATAGTATAGGGTTTTCATAGATACTTGGACCAATTTTTACTCCCTTTATTTTGTCAATTTAACTCCTTTTATTCCTTTTTAAAATTTAATTTTCGTGTTCAATAAAGTCAATAGATCACTCATAAGCAATCAAGCTTAAAACTATCAAATATAACGGTATAAGCAAGCAATTGGTATGCCTTGGAACAGTGTCCACCTTGCAAGGTGGACATAGTTCTATGTTCATAATTACTGAACTCTATGCTCATAAGTTTTGAAATTCTTATTCACAATGATAGTACTAATTCCCTGTTGTACCCGTAGAATATATGTAATGTGTTTTAAGAAGGTATGAAGAAGAGAGATATAGCTCAAAGGGTTTTTTATTCAATACAATTCTTGTGTGTAATAGAGAGAGGGGGGAGTGTTTGCTCTTCTAGAGATAGAGAGTGTGTATAGAGGAAGAGGGAAAGGAACCCCGAACTTGGAGGGCTAAGGCCTTATTTATAGGGTCAATGGTTGGCGGGTTGACATTGACATGTTGACACTGACCTAAATCGTTTGACCCGACCCAAGTAGGAGCACGGAGCGTACGGGGAGCTTGAACCTGGAGTATATTCCCTATCACACAATTATTGAAATTTGTATTCACAATTACATAATTTTATGTCTATAATTATTGAATTATACGTTCATCATTTTTGAACTTCATATTCACAATTATTGAACTATATATTCACAATTACAGAACTATATGTTAATAATTATAAAATTTTATATTCATAATTTTTAAACTCGATATCTACAATTATGACAATTTTAGAACCGTGTCCACAGTTTCAGAGCATAACTTGCCTATAAGCAAGCCATTATACTTGTTTGACAGATTGACACATCTTCATACCATAACAATCAACAAGATACAATTTCGCTTCGACTATTATTCGAATTTATATATATAGTTTTTATAACATTTTATATTAATTTATTTGAGAATCTGAGTAAGAAATTAAAGTTAGACATTTTGAATTCGAGTCTGGTAGGGAATATCCCGACCGACCCAGCTTCACCACGACCGAGATGCCTTTGTCCTTTTGTCTATGTCTTTGCAGGTAACAGGTCGGGCTCCTTGAGGAGAACCCGGTCGGGGTCCGACCGGGAGTTGCCCGAGCGATGCTATGAACCCCGAGCGGTGGTCCTTAGGCGAGAGAGCTGGCTAAAGACACGTGGCGGCTTTCTACGACGACAGGCAGGGCACCCGGGAGGGGGACACGTGGTGGCTACGTGGAAGACATGCCGAGCAGCTGGGATCTTGTCTCCGGCACAGCGGCTATAAATGCCCACAGTAGCTACAGTGTAGAGGACTTTTGGACGATCGATAGGTTGTAACTAGAGACTCCCGACCGCAGTCAGTCGGTACTCAGTGCAACCAAGTAGATTGTACTTAGGAACTCTACCTTGATCAATAAAGAATTACTTGCTTTACTTGGTCTTGTGTTATTTATATTGCTTACGTAGAATTAGCAGTATCATTTTGGCGCCGTCCGTGGGGACCGTGCAACAAGCCAACGTCTTGACGAGCACCCGGTCCCTTTTCCAACATCTATCCGTGGGCACACAACAACTTCGCCGACGACCAGGCGGATGCGGCGAGCTCCTCCGACCACTATGCTACCCAACAGCAGGGTCAGACGATGGACCTCAACCTTAATCTCTCACCGCCACATCCGTCAAATACATACCCGGCCGCCCAGCAGCCGGTGAATTATATACAACCGGGATACCCACCACCCGGTCTGCCATACCAGCAGCAGCCGATGATGTATCCCGCCCAGTACCCGTATCCGGTTCCACCTCCACCATACGGGTTTTGGCCAGGCCAACCGATGTGCTACACTTCCCCGGTTGGCTATCCACCATATACGCCTGCCTATACAGCTCCAGCCGCCGCCCCTCCAGTACAGCCGACCGCACAAGTAGAGCCGCAGCGTCAGTCCACTTCCCGGGCTCGACGCTCGGCTCATTCGCGGTTGGGGTCGGGGGGTGCTGACGCGATGGAGGCACCAGTTCAGGCCGTTCAAGCGGAGGACCCAGAAGAGGTTGCCCGAGCGGTAGCTTTCGACCGCCTCCGACCAGAGATGCGCCAGCGTCTGGGACCCCAGGACCCGAACCCCAGGCAAGAGGACGAACAAATGCGGGAAGCTAGCCACGAGGCCTCGTCCGGGTACAGCGGGTCGAGATCACATCGACGTCGACGCGCTCGGGATACAGCCCAAGCCGCCCAGAACGCCGAGCTCAACGAAACCCGAGGGTTGCTCTACAACCTCCAGGCGGAAGTTGCGCAGCTAAGGAATGCATATCCTGCAGCACCCCCGGCCGACCGATCGACCCTCCACCAGACGCCTTTCACAGCAGCGGTAATGGCTCAGCCTTACCCGCTCGACTTAAAGGTCTCGGGAGAGAAGAGTTACGACGGTCGGACAGATCCTGAGGCTCACGTGAACGATTTTTTCAGCAATATGATGCTGAAGGGCGTTTCAGACGCCGTGATGTGCAGGGCCTTCTACTCAACCCTCACCGGTCGGGCAGCAGAGTGGTTCCGCACCTTGCCCCCGGGGTCGATCGACAAATTTGAGACCCTGGCGATCAAGTTTGTACGGAAGTTCATTACTTCCAAAGTGGTGAGGAAGTCTTACATGTACCTCGAGAAGGCCAAGCAGCTCGAAGGGGAAAGCTTGACCGACTTCCTCATCAAGTGGAAAGCAGCGGTCGGGGAGGTCGAACCCATGGATGATGCGACCGCCACCCACATGCTTCACATCTCCCTCCGGGCGGGGTATCTATATCAGGATTTCATCCTTCACCCCCCGACCACATACAAGGAGGCCCTCCGAAGGGTCACGGATTACGCCAATGCTGGTGAGGCGAATGCCGTGAAACGTTCACAAGAGGTCGGTTCTTCGTCCCGTAAACCGGCCGGCCGGGCGGAACATCAATCGGGACACGATCGTCCCCGATCCCGCACCAGGCCTGGTGAGTTTACGGCCTTAAACCGATCTGCAGCGGAGGCCATGCAGTATGCTCAATCTTGCAACCTCATCAAACTCCCCCATCCCGATCGAGACGGCCCTGATAAGAGTAAGCACTGTGCTTACCACCGATGCGCCGGGCATGATACCGAGGAGTGCACCCACCTGCGCCAATTGTTGGAAGATTTGCTCAATTTGGGAAAATTGGACAAGTGCGTGGGGAAGAGAGAAGAAAGCAAGAGGAATACCGATCGGAGGGATCACAGGCGATCTCATCACCGCTCCGATCGGTCGGGTCAGGACCGAAGAGACGATCGAAGGGACGATCGTCATGAAGACCGACGGGACCCTGATCCCCCGACCAGCAGTCGCCCAGTCGGCAAGCCTACCATCCATGTCATATTTGGTGGCTTAGAAGACGCTTCCCAGCCGAGGACGAATTGCCCGGTTGCGATCGTGGATTCCCGAGAGACCGGGAAAAGACAAAAAATGGAGCCCATAACCTTCACCTTAGAGGACCAACCTAGCAGCAGTGACCACGGCATAGAGGCGCTCGTGGTCACAATCGACGTCAAGGGAACGGACGTCCAGAGGGTTATGGTGGACACGGGTAGCAGTGTGAACGTCCTATACTTGGACGTATTCGAAAAGCTTGGCCTTGACAGGAAGGAGCTGACTCCGGTCGGTGTACCACTGTCGGGATTTACCGGGGCCCTCATTTACCCCGAAGGCAAAATCACTCTCCCGGTCGAGATCGGCACCCCCCCGAAGTCGATCAAGACAGAGCTTGAGTTCGTTGTGGTCAACCTCCATTGTGTCCACAACATCATCCTAGGCCGACCCGCCATCATGAAGATCGGTGGGATAATTTCCATGCCCCATCTCTGCATGAAATTCCCCACCCCAAGTGGGGTCGGTGTGGTCCGTGGCGATGTCCAGTCCGCCCGGAAGTGCTACACCCGAGCGGTCAACAGACGCGATTCCGGTCCGTCTTCCCGGGTGAACACTATAGCCAAGGAGGAGGCTAAAGAACGGAAGGAACAACCCGAACCTTCCGAGGAGATAGAAGAAGTTCCCCTGTCCGAGGACCACCCGGATAGGAAGATTAAGATTGGTCGGGCCCTCACCCCCGAGCTCCGAGCGGAGGTTCTGAGCATACTCAGGGAGTATGCTGATATTTTTGCGTGGGGACCCGAAGACATGCCCGGGATCGATCGATCGGTCATTTGCCATAAGCTAGCCGTCGATCCCGCAGCGAGGCCGGTCGTACAGAAGACACGACACCTATCTTCCGATCGCCGCGAGTTTGTTAGAGAGGAGGTCAAGAAAATGGCGGCGATCGAGCACATCCGCCCGGTTATCTATCCCGAGTGGGTGGCAAACATTGTTCTAGTTCCAAAGCCCCCAGCTTGGAGGATGTGCATAGACTTCACGGACCTCAACAAGGCCTGTCCGCTCGACCCTTATCCTCTACCGAGCATTCATCAAATGGTCGACGAGACGGCCGGGGCCGAGTTGATGAGCTTCATGGATGCCTTTAAGGGGTATCACCAGATTATGATGCACCATGAAGACGAAAGCAAGACAGCCTTCGTGACCCCGGACGAGCTGTATTGTTACCGAGTGATGCCGTTCGGTCTCCGGAATGCTGGAGCGACCTATCAGAGAATGGTCAATATGCTCTTCGCCGATCTATTAGGCCGAACGATGGAGGCTTATATTGATGATATGCTGGTCAAGAGTCGGGACCGGTCCGACCACACTCGAGACCTCCGGGAGTGCTTCCAGATTATGAGGAAGTACCAGTTACGGCTGAACCCGACCAAGTGCACATTCGCGGTTCAGACCGGCCAGTTCCTTGGCTACATGATGACCAAGAGAGGAATCGAGCCCAACCCGGCCAAAGTTAAAGCGATTCTGGACATGCAACCACCTTCTACCGTTCGGGAGGTCCAGCAATTGACCGGTCGGTTGGCAGCCCTCAGCCGGTTCCTCTCCAAGTTAGCCGAGCGCGCTCTACCTTTCTTCAAGGTATTGCGAAAAGTTAATGGGTTCGTCTGGGACGAAGAGTGCCGAGCAGCTTTCGATGAGCTGAAGGAGTACCTCATGTCACCTATTGTGCTCTCAAAGCCTGAGCTCGGAGAAGAGCTAGACGTGTACCTCGCCGTCTCCTGATCGTGCAGTAAGCGCAGTGTTGTGCCGAACCGATCCGGAAGGGGTCCAGCGACCGGTGTACTATGTAAGCCACGCGCTACATGGTCCCGAGCTCCGGTACTCCCGGTTGGAGAAGGTCGTCTACGCCCTCTATACCGCCGCGAAGAAGTTGGCTCCCTACTTCCAGGGTCGAGCGATTCGCGTGTTGACCGATCAGCCGATCGGACCAGTCCTTCGCACCGCCTCTTCATCCGGTCGCCTAGTCAAATGGGCGTTAATGCTGACCCAGTACGCGATCAAATACCGACCGAGACCAGCAATCAAAGGTCAGGCTCTGGCAGATTTCTTGGTCGAGTGCACCGCCCGGGATACCCGACCCCCCGAGGTTGAGGATCCCGAGGCCGAGTGGTGGTCGCTAGCTACTGACGGGTCAAGTAGCAAAAAAGGAGCGGGCGGAGGAGTAGTGGTCACGAGCCCAGAAGGTTTCAAGGTGTATTTCGCTCTGATGTATCAGTTCCACCCGACCAACAACGAAGCCGAGTATGAAGCATTTGTGAATGGCTTGCAATGCGCTCGGGACTTGGGGGCTGAATACATCCGAGCCCAAACCGATTCTGCGCTCGTGGTCGGGCAAGTTCTCGGAGATTATGAGGTCAACGGAGAACGTCTACAACTATACCGAGACCTCGCCATGGAGAAGCTTGCACAGTTCCGGGGGTACACCGTCCGACATATACCCCGATTGGATAACGCCGATGCGGATATCTTGTCTAAATTGGCCCAAGATGCCCCGGAACACATGTCGAAGATAGCCCGGATCTTGGTGATCCCCAGACACAGTATCCATCGCCTGCCGATCAATCCAATCCAACCGGTGGAAGATAGGCTGGATCACTGATCTGAAGGAATACCTCGAGCACGGTCGACTCCCAGACGACCCGCAGCGTGCTCGAAAGGCCAAGTTGAGAGCCCCGAGGTTCCAGGTCTCGAACGGTCGTCTATATCGACGATCGTATGGAGGTCCTCTCATGCGATGCCTGACCGCGTTTGAAGCGGATTTAGTGATGAAGGAACTTCACTCGGGGATCTGCTCCTCGCATCAGGGAGGTCGATCCTTGGCTCGTCGTATCATGGTGATCGGGTACTATTGGCCGTCCCTCCAGTTAGGACTGTGAAAAGTTAACTCGGGAATGTGAGACGTGCCAACTATACGCCCGGATGCCTGGACGCCCGGCAACGTTCTACCAGCCGGTCACGACCGCAATTCCTTTCGCTAGGTGGGGGGTAGACATCTTGGGCCCCTTTCCCCAGCTGTCCGGTCGGAGAAGGTTCGTGATCGTCGCCGTGGATTACTTCTCCAAGTGGATAGAAGCCGAGCCCTTAGCCACGATCACATCTCAGCAGTGTGCTCGGTTCCTTTGGAGAAATGTCGTTTCCCGTTTTGGCGTGCCCGTGCATCTCATCAGCGATAACGGTCGCCAATTTGTGAGCCAATATTTTCAGAATTTCTTGGCCACGATTGGGACAACTCATGTCCGGTTATCTGTCGCTTACCCGCAGGGAAATGGGCAAGTGGAAATGCTAACCGGACGATTTTGGAAGGTCTGAAAAAGAAGTTACACTCGGCCGGTCGTAGTTGGGCCGATGAGTTGCCATATGTCTTATGGACTTATCGGACGACCCCGAGGGAAGCTACTTCGGAGACCCCTTTCGCCCTGGTTTACGGAGCTGAAGCCCGGCTCCCGATCGAGGCGTGGATCCCGACCGATCGAGAGAGAACCTACAACGCGGAGGACAATGAACATGCCATGGCTGTGGACCTCGATGCGGTCGAAGAAAAAAGAGAGCTAGCCGCTAGGCGTATGGCCGAGTACCAGAAGCGCGTCAAGAGCTCGAAGGACGTCCGGGTCAACCCTCGTTATTTTCAAGTCGGAGATTACGTCTTACGACGAAGGGAGGCCAGTCAACCTTTAGAAGGGGGAAAGCTAGCTCAGAATTGGGAAGGGCCGTACATCATCAACGCTGTCATCCGGCCGGGGACATACCGACTAGAGACAACGACGGGTCGGTTAATAGAGGGGACTTGGAATTCCGAGCACCTCGTTCTTTTTAGGCATTAGCCTATTTTTTGTATTTTTAGACGAAGTGGGGGCTGGACCTGCGAGTTAGTCCCGGTCGTCGTTTCTATGTAAATTTTATGATTGTAAAATCAGTTCAACCGCCTGCGAGCGGGAAAGTTTAATGTATATACGATCAATGATTGCTCGACCGTTTGTATGCGGCGGCACGATCGGTTATTTCCTTTCACCCTCGTCATGAGCAGATCATTTCAACATTCAATCGATCGGGCGAAGTCTGTCGACCGGTCAAAACGCACTCCACATAGGCGGACACTCAAGTCACGCCACCGATCGGGGAAGCCAGGAGCTCTCGGCATTGTTCCCCGATCCGTCCAACTTCTGTCCACTATCGCACCCACTCGTGCCTCGAGCGCACAATAGTGTGGGGGCTGGGATAAGGAAGTATACAAGGCCCGTCGCTCGGTTATACTCCGACCGTAGAGGCTTGCCTGTTCTCGGCCCGTCGCTCGGTTATACTCCGACCGTAGAGGCTTGAAATTTTTTCGGCAAAGGCCCGGAGGTCGGGTCAACCCGATCGGTTGGCCAGTTTGAAGTCGAAACATCGAACGCACGACCAGGCCATAAGGCCGTAAGGTCGGGCGTTGAGCGGATCGAGTATCGCGGGACCGGGTCTAAAGGCCAGGTGGTCGAGTGATTATGATCAATGTGTGCAAATGGAGAAGCAAGAAAATAAAAAACGAGCGACATAAGATGGAGCAAAAATGAATTTTATTAATCGGCAAAAGATGCCCGGTACAATGCGGGACCGGGCTCCCGATCAGTCAGCATTACAAAAAGAAGAAAAGAAGCCTAAATCTACTTCTTCGCCTCCTGAGCGCTGGCGGTCGCCTCTTTCCCGCTCGAGGCAGCAGCCGACGAAGCCCCAGGCTCGGTTGCCTTGGCTTTCGGGGTCGGGGTAAAGGGTGAAGGACCGGGATCTGCCACGTCCGGGGGCAAGGCCGACAAGACCAGTTGGAGATCATCGGCGTCGAGGGCCTCCTCCAACCGCTTGCGGGTGCGCTCGAGCATTTTCTGCTTCCCGGCCGTGAAGGCCCATTTCCCGAACGAGACGATCAACTCGTTCCCGACCTCGTCTCCTCGGGCTGCGGTCAGGAAGGCCGTGCCCAGCTCCTTGTTCTTGAAGGCCGCCCGCACCAGATCGCTCGGGTTCTCGAGCTGCGCCTTCAGCTCCCGGGCCTCCCCAACCGCCCGGCTGGCGACCTTCTCGGCCAGCACCCGTTCCTCGTCACCCTTCTTCAGGGCCTTCTGCGTTTTCTCCAGCTCAGCCTGGAGTTCCTTGATCTCCTTTAGACGACGAGCAGCCGTCTTCTTGTGGTGATCGGCCTCCTCGGCCAGCAAAGCTTGACCCTGAAGAAGTTGGGTCGCCCGGGAGATCTGCAACACAAAGAGGATAATCAAAGTTAGCCCGATCAACGATATTTGGGCAAAGAAAGATTAAAAGCTGGGACTCACCTCGGCCAGATCGTGGCCAATCCGTTCAGCCACCTGGGTCGGGGTCATCTTCCCCAAATCCGCTCGGGCTGGCGCGGCATTACCGATCCGTGCCAGCACGGATGCCGGCTCCCTCTCCCGCCCGGCCGAAGGGGTCGGGCTGTGCTGCTCACGGCGGCGCTTTAGGCCGCCCACCTCGGTCGCGCCCTGGTCGGCGACCTTCTCCTTGCCCCGGGCGACCTCCACCCGAGTGACCAGGACGTCCGGCTGCTCCACGATGAAGCCCTCGCCCGTCGTCACGGTCGAGGCGCTCAGAGGTCGGGCAGATGGGATCTCCTTCTCCCCGGCCGCCTTGGTCTTGGCCTTCTTCTTCCCGCCGAGCGAGATCTTGACGGGTGGGGGAAGGGCGGTGTCTTCATCGCCGAACTCGGCCATAGCTGCAAAACAAGAAAGTTAGTTAGATCGAGGTAATAGGTCCGGTCGGGAAAAGTAGCTCGTGCCAAACCTTTCTTCTTTCGTTTGGACGGCTTGGCGACCGTCACGCCCATCGGAACGGGCAGATACTTCTCCGGCAGCTCGTACGTGGGGGGCGGGAGCATGGCAGCTGCGAGACTTTCAGCCGTCCGGTAGATTGTGTATTCGTGCACCTCGCTCGAGATCCGGTTGACCGCGTCCCTCAGCGCCTGCGTCTCGGCCGGCACCACTTGTTTCCGGAAATGTGTGCTCCAGACGCGATCGACCGGGAAGATCCAGGGCTCGTACTTGAGGGAGAAAATCCTGTTTTTCCACCCCTTGTTGTTCCCGGGCAAGCCTCTGATCGAGCACATATCCGTTCGGGACTGCAGCATCAGGAACCCACCCCCGTAGCGGCCCGGGAGAACCTTGATCTGGTAGATGAAGTTAAATAACTCCATCGTGCACTCGGCCCCGTGCCGAGCGCATATCTGTGGGAAGCAGGCCAAGATCCGATGTGCGTTCGGGCAGATCTGGGCCGGGACGACTCGGTAATAGGCCAAGAAGGCATTTAGGAGGGGGGTGAAGGGAATGGCGATCGGGGCTGTCAGGGAGTCATAGTGCATCCCGATCCACTTGCCCCGATGCCTGTCAATTACATTTCCCAGCTGCCGGCTCGTGTCGAATTCTGCCCGACCCCTGAGTATTTCGGCAATCCGAGCCGCCTCGCCTTTGGACAGCAGGCTCATTTCTTGCTCGACGCTCTCGCTGTTCAGGAACTCGAGCTCGACGGTTGGTCCGGCCGGCCCGGCCGGGTCTTCTTCGGTCTGCTCGGGGGTATTTTCTCGATCACCCCTCGAGGAGCAGCTTCCGGGTGGTCCCCAACCACCCGGGTAGGCGTTTCCCTAACGCCCTCGGTTGGAGAACCCCGCCCGCTTGACGTGGCTCTCTCTTCTTCTTCCTCGCTGGAGCTCCCCGATCCGCTCGAACTCGAGCTTGACGATCCTGAGGAGCTCGATGCATTGTCTCGCTCGGCGGCTTGCTCGGGGGCTGGCGTCGCTCGGGGACTAGCGTCCGGGGTGTAGGACATTATGTCCACCTCCTCGTCGCTGATGCGCTCGACCTCCTCGTCGTAATCAGCAATCGAGGCGTTTTGACTGTCCGAGTCTGTCATATCGATCTACCTAAAGGTCGGTCGGAGTTAGTAAGGACTTCAAACGTCCGGGACAGTTAGTTGACCTAGCAGTTCTACCTATGAATGAGTGCCTAAAGTAAAGAGGAGGGTGAGAGCTTACCGATTGAAGGAAGATTGAAGTTTGAAGCTTGAAAGTTGAAGTTTGCTTGCTCGACTGCCTTGCTAAGCTGCTCTGCTCGGGACTCTCTGAGGGTACCGACCGATGCGAAAGAGTGAGGAAAGTTCAAATGAGGGCCTCAAGGGCCTATTTATAGGAGGACATTTAGGCGGGAAATGGGCCAACTTGCCTGACACGACCCGCGCTGAATCCGAGACGACGGATGGGATCGCCAAGGCCGGCAGAGGCCGACACGTGGCGTAGAATGGAATGACAGCTGGCGGGTCGGCTTGGTGGCTGACGGTTGGGCTTCTTCATCCCGTCCCGTTTTTTCCCGACTGATCAAAAAGGCCCGGGCTGGGGGGCTCTTGGTAGGGAATATCCCGACCGACACAGCTTCACCACGACCGAGATGCCTTTGTCCTTTTGTCTATGTCTTTGCAGGTAACAGGTCGGGCTCCTTGAGGAGAACCCGGTCGGGGTCCGACCGGGAGTTGCCCGAGCGATGCTATGAACCCCGAGCGGTGGTCCTTAGGCGAGAGAGCTGGCTAAAGACACGTGGCGGCTTTCTACGACGACAGGCAGGGCACCCGGGAGGGGGACGCGTGGAGGCTACGTGGAGAGCATGCCGAACGGCCGGAAGCTTGTCTCCGGCGTCGCGGCTATAAGTACCCACAGTAGCTGCAGTGTAGGGGACTTTTGGACGATCGATAGGTTGTAACTAGAGACTCCCGACCGCAGTCAGTCGGTACTCAGGGCAACCAAGTAGATTGTACTTAGGAACTCTACCTTGATCAATAAAGAATTACTTGCTTTACTTGGTCTTGTGTTATTTATATTGCTTACGTAGAATTAGCAGTATCACATATTATATATAATATAGGGTAGAGGTGGGGTGGGGTGAGGGGGGAGGGCAGCTGACCCCCCAGCCTCCCCTCTGGCTCCGTCTATAGGGATAATATTAACTTTTTGTACTTTAACAAGTTAAGAAAGTAACTGGTGTAGGGTTAACTTAAAAGGACCCTTTTCAAAAATAAAAAAAATAAAAAACTTGAAGGGACCCACTACATAATATAATTAAATGTTACAGGCTGTTTGCAGGGTGGCACTACAGATTTTGTCCTGGGCACGTTGACAAATCATCCATGCATCAAATAGTATGTTTATTTTCAAGGAAAAAAGAAACAAACAAAGAAAAAAGTAATTTCTTAATTTGTCAGTTAAACAGGAAAAATGATATTTTATTTTTACATTTAACCAAACACAAAAAAATTAAAATATTTTTTTAAAAATAATCACTTTTTAAAAATCATTTTTCATATTTTCAAACCAACCCTAAATAACAAAATTATATTGACAATTGTACTGTATATAACTAAGTACTCCGTATATTGTTACTTTGTTTTATCTAATATTGTTGTCATCATAAGAAGCTCTATAACAATTTTTAAATTAAAAATAGTTATGTGTTACCAAATATATTGTGTTCAATTGACAATCTCTGTAACTCTTATTTATGGAATGAAAGTCAAGTATATTGAACAGATAATACATAATCGACAATACTAATAAAAAAAAGGACTTATGTGTCATTCCTTAATTTGACCTAATAATGTCCGTATCAAAAATCTTGTAACAACCCTTAAATTAAAAACAATCCATATTAAATTTAAGAACAATTCCAATTAAAGTAATCGTAGTCTCTAAATTAAGAGGACTATATATCTCCCCAAAATTTTAAAACAAAAATGAAAAATTTTAAATCCCATTTGCAAAAGTTCATGATACTGAGACTGGTTGAAGAATTATATTAACTTGAAAGCAGCATAAGTCTCTGATCTGGGGTAGCTGAAATGCAGCCCCACACCATTGATTTACACATGCCTTTGTTCAATCCCTTCCTTATTAGGGACGAGCATCTATATAAAAGCAGTTAAAGACTAATTGCCCTGGATAAACTCTGCTCATGTGTAATAGTTCGACGAGTTCAATCAAGAGGATATTCAATTCTTGGTAAAATTCTTGTATGTGTAATAACTGAAGGGTTAGATCGAGAGAGTTTCGACAATAATCGACCTCTTAATATTTTAGTATGAGAATTATACTTCACCTACTCGGTCATTTCTTTTAGGTACGTATATATAAACCAATTTCAAATATATATATATATATATATATATATATATATATATATATATATATATATATATATATATATATGTGTGTGTGTGTGTGTGTGTGTGTGTGTGTGTGTGTGTGTGTTTTAGATAAGGAGATTGTGCGAAAATGCTTTATATCATAATAAAGGCTAGGGTGTCATATAAAGTGTTATTCATCATCAATTTGGGATGGTAGCTAGTAAGGGGGATATATGTACAATTGCCAGGCCACTTGCATATTCACTTCTTTGATGTGACCTTCATTTAATCATTTATAGTCTATATAGCATTTTCACAATTTAATTGACAAAGTATCTTTGTTATCAACATCAAAAATTAATTACACTAGTCATATGTACTCTTTAATTTATATGATCGATAATATAATGGTAAGGGAATTCATCGATAGAGCAAAACACATGGAAGTCTTAATCTTGTGGACAATATGGGTGTGGTATGTGATGACCTCGTGATGTGTAGTTTGTATTGGTTTCTTTTCTTTAGTATCGAAAAGAAATGGAAAATTTTAATTAATTTAATAAATTGAAATTTAATCTGCACATTGTTTGAATTATATTCAAGAATCAAAATGTGTGTTGGGCACTTGTGTAGAAACTTGAAGAGCAATGTCTAGTATGCATTATATATGGTGTTAAAATGTGGCGCATATTATTATACAAGTATAATTTTTCGTTATTAGTTATACAATATACATCACAGATGGAACGCAACCCTGGCCTCTGATCTAAAAAGAGTAAAATTATCAAAATGGTTCATCAATTATTGTGATTTCACCGCTTTTGGTCATTGACTTCTAATTTCATACAATAATATCCTTAACTACCAAATTTATACTCCCTACATCTATTTTATGTATCTAGTTCAATTAATGAGAGGATTTAACTACTTGATGTACTTTATTATAATTTAATTTTTCATAATATTAAGTTTAATATTAATATATAAATTTCGCATTTTTATAAACTACTCTATAAATTAAAAGTATTATATTATTAAAAACAAAAAAAAAAATAAATTTAAAAATAATAAGAATTGTTTTGATGAATGAATAAAAATGCAACAAGTAAAATGAGACCAGACATATAAAGTAATTAACTTAGTTTTCTGAATATACCATTTTATTCATCAAACTTAGCTTTTACCTGACTTATTTCAATCATTAGGAAAACTAATAATTTATACAATTCTTTCTTCTATTTATTTTTATTTTTATTTTTATTTTTATTTTTATTTTTTGCAAAACAATATATAAATTCTAATAGTCAATGATTTGAGCGAAATTTAAAATTTAAACTGAAGTATTAATATTTACTATAGTAGAGAGAACATTTATGTGATTTACTCTTCTTTTAAAGCTCATAACATCGGACTGTGGGAGTGTAATGGGACATTTAACTACCATGCACTAAAAACTCACAAGCTATTGCTGCATCCACCGGTCCACGTACTCCACTGGATCATATGACTATACAATATTTACTTGAAGCAACTAACCTGCCAGCCTGCCACGCACTTCAATTCATCCCTTCTTCTCTGTTTAGGAAAAAAATTCACTAAGTCATTATCCGAGAATGTGCATTAGGTATACCTCTGTCTTGTGATCTTAACCAAATAAAGTTAAACAAGTCTAGTTTGTCCATATCTGATTTGCTCAAATCATGAAATTCAACAGGCTAGACGACTTTGTAGTTACTGAAAGACGAACTTGAAACTGTGTAGTTACTAAATCAACAATTCGACCAACTTGAATGAGTTGCCAGGCCCCATTTCTTTTTCTCTGTCTCTTTGATCGGCTATTGTGTGGATCTTAAAATAACAGCCACCCATCCAGTTTTAGAAAACCAGGATTTACTGCAACTTTGAATGCTCAGATCTGTCTGTCTGATCAAAGTGGTCCGGCCATATATGTCACTTCCCCGTCATCATTATGGTGCTTAGCTTATATATTAAAGAGAAGACCAGCTCCGATCGATCCTCAGTTCTTCACAATTTTTGTTAGTTGTATACTTGTATAGTAGCTAGGATATATGATGAGTTCCTCATCATCCCGTTGTTGTTATGGTTCTTGGTTGCCCAATAATCATGGTATCCTCCTCGGCCTGCTGGCTTTGACAATAGTGTTTTTTGGTCGGGCAGAGTGTCGGGCGTTCTTCGTTTTCGGAGACTCCCTGGTCGATAATGGCAACAATAACTACCTGGCCACCACCGCCCGCGCCGACGGCCCGCCTTACGGCATCGACTACCCCACCCACCGAGCCACCGGCCGCTTTTCTAATGGCCTCAACATACCAGATATCATTAGTACGTTACTGCATCATATCAGCTTGATTGAGTTCTCTCATTATGGTTGAGCATATAACCATTAATGTGCAATCCAACTGTCAGCTTAGACTTTTAGTTGAAATGGAACACATGCCTTCAATTTGCTTCAATTATTATTACATATTACATATATATTTTAATCCTAACTCTGCATGCATGCAACATCTATATATCATATCGGTTTCTTATTTTTTTTTTAAACAAAAAAGGTGAGAAATTGGGGATGGAGCCAACGTTGCCATGTCTGAGCCCAGATCTAAAGGGGGAGAAGCTTCTTGTCGGAGCCAATTTCGCTTCCGCCGGCGTCGGAATCCTCAATGACACCGGCGTTCAGTTTGTATGTTCATCCGGCCAGCTCAAGTTGATTATATTTCTCATAAATCTGCAATTTCTCATCTCATCATATATATATGTGTGGTTTTATTTAATTTGCAGATGAATATAATCAGAATTGGGAATCAACTGGAGTATTTTGAGGAATATCAGAGGCGCGTGAGTGATCTGATCGGCGCGGGTGAAGCTAAGCAGCTGGTTAACAAGGCCCTGGTGCTCATCACTCTCGGCGGCAACGATTTCGTCAACAACTACTACTTGGTGCCCTTCTCCGCCAGATTCCTCGCCAGTTCACTATTCCCGATTACGTTCCCTTTCTCATTTCCGAGTATCGCAAAATTCTTCAGGTCAACTCTCATCCCATACATTATAACATACATCATTTATTTATTATTTTTAGGAATAAGGTTCAAATTCACTAGTGAACCTGAAAATGCAATTAGACCACTGAATGAAAAAAAAAAAAAATGCAATTAGGCAACACTTTAAATGTATGCAATTTTACCTGATAGCAAGTTACCATCAATTTTAGCAAGTTACTTGTTTACGTGGCAGCTGAGTTGGCCACCTCGGCGTTTTTTTTTTAATAATAATTAAAAATTTATTAAAAATGCCAACTCAGCTGCCACGTAAGCAGGTAATCTGCTAAAATTGATGGTAACTTGCTATCCGGTGAAATTGCATACATTTGGAGTGTTCAGTGGCCTAGCTAATTGCACCTTTTTTTTTTTTTTTTTTTTTTTTTTTTTTTCGTTTAGTGACCTAATTGCATTTTCATGTTACGTTCAGTGGCCAATTTGAACCTTATTCCTTATTTTTATTATTGTTGCTCATAAAAGAGAAAATCTCTCGGTCCAAAGGCTGCCCCACATCATGGCTCGACAAGAATGTAGATGGTAATTAACTTATTGACATATTAAGTAGATGAGAGGATTAGTGTCTCGTACTCATAATGAGTTACCTCACAAAATGGTGAAACTCTAACATGTCAGCTTAAAAAGCACTAAGTTACTAAATATTTGAATTTAAAACTCAATTGAATATTTTAGTTGATTTAGAGAATTTGAATGCATTATTTATTTATTTATTATGTAATGAATTGTAGACATGACAAAAATGATGAAACTATTAAGGAAATGCATGGTTGTATACGTTGTCGGTTGGTGTGGTAGGCAGAGAATTAAATGGTTCCTATTTCACTTCACCATTAAAGCTCACTGCTCCCTAACTATGCATTTAAATGGTTCCTGAGACACAATTTAATGTCCCACCAGCTATATATGTACGACACCAACACAAATATATAAGATTTTTTTTTTAATGTTTTGTGACATTTATATTCTAAATTTTGAATTTTGTCAATTTAATAATAAATATTTGCGTGACAAACATCATGAGACATAAAAGTATTAGATACAATTGTCCAGGACCCTCTGATTTTGTTCCTTTAATTATTAACTACAATGTTCTTATCTTTAACTAGTTAGATTGTGTATGTCTTGAAAATCAAAATGAGTAATCAAGTGAGAGGAACATGATTCTGATACATGAATGATCATAAGTTTGGTTCTTTTTAACACACTCTAATCCAATTAGTTACACATACAGGATCTTCCTAATCCGATTGTTTATGGACTATTATAACCTAATCCAACTAATCACATCTTAATGTAATTTACCCCTCTTATGTGATTTGCAGACTATTACAAAGGAGTAGTGTTTACTTAATCTAACCAGTCGCATAAGATTTTCATAATGCAATTTACGTTTCTTATGTGATTCGCGAATATTATATAAAAATAAGATTTATCTCGTACACACTTTTAAATTGTAAATACATACAATTTTTTCAATAGTAAAATTTACCATATTACACTATCGAGTAGTGACTACAGATTTTATTAATCACCCAGAATGCAAGAACTAGTCCAATCATGGGTTCACTACTCTAAGATAATAATATATACACAATCATACTCTAACACTAACAATTTAGGAAATAGATTATATTTCATAATTTGGTTGAAAGAACATTTACTATAGACTCACCATTATTATTATTATTTTATTTTATTTTGCAGAGACTATATGATTTGGGAGCTAGAAGGGTTATTGTTACAGGAACCGGACCAATTGGGTGTGTACCTGCGGAGCTGGCTCAGAGGAGCCGAGCCGGGGAGTGTGCTGTTGATTTGCAGCGCGCCGCTGCCTTGTTCAACCCCCAGCTCACCCAAATGTTAGCCGAGCTCAACAGTGAGCTCAAGGCCGATGTTTTTGTAGCCGCTAACACTTACAATATGCACATGGACTTCATCTTCAACCCTCAAGCATTTGGTACTTCCACTCAATTCATCTTAATCTATTTCTCCTAATACATTATAACTTACCATGCATCAAGGATGAAAATTGCCATTCCTCATAAAATTTTGAGATATATATTTTGGCCCTATAGGCCAATTTTGGCTTATTTAACAACTATTAATGATTTGATTTTGTTAAAATATCAATATAAGTGTTTGGTTAATTAGTTTTTTGCAATTCCAAAATGCTAAAATTCAAAAAGCTACTCCAAGTAACTTTTTCAATTAGATTTTTCAGAAAAGAAATTATACCAAACAACTATCAGCTAACAGTTAATTTACCAAACACTTTTATACAACAGTTAATGTTATCAACTAGTTATACCATCTAATTAACACAATCAGCTAACAGTTAACAGCTATCCGCTAACAGATATTAACGAAACAAGGCCTTTAAGTTTTAATTTTCTTGTTTTAAGTACGTATTTGCGATGTTACAGGATTTGTGACTTCAAAAGTAGCATGTTGTGGGCAAGGACCATACAATGGAATAGGACTATGCACGCAGGCATCAAACCTATGCCCAAACAGGGATATCTATGCGTTTTGGGATCCATTCCATCCATCGGAGAAGGCAAACAGGATAATTGTGCAGGGGATCTTCAGTGGCTCCACGGACTACATGCACCCAATGAACCTCAGCACCATCATGGAATTGGATTCTAGGACCTAATTAATTGGTTAATAAATATATTGTAACGTTACGTTACTGTTATTTTTTTTATCTGCCAATTATTGTATCCTTGGAATTGTCATTATAGCTAGAGGGCATGCCCGCATATGGTGCTTTTTGGTTAATTTGTATTCCTTAAAATCGTGAAGTTAATCGATTATTTGACGTTTAATTGGGATTGCAATAAATAAATATTTATTATAAAAAGTGTCAAATAGGTCATCCAAGTTTTACTACAATGTAATAGAGCCAGTAACTTTCAAAAAAAAAAAAAAAAAAAAGGTCATCCAAGTTTTACAGGTTATGCAAGACCATCATATATATCAAACAAAAAAATTTGCAATTAGACTATTTAATAATAATATTTTATACAATTAATATTATTTATAGGTAAACAATAAATTTCCAGTAAACAACAAATTAATTAAAGTTGCCTTCTAGCTCCTTCATTAATCTGGACAGAGGATGCAAAGATATCTCTTCTGTCCAGATCAACGGAGGAGGCGGACTCCTCTTCATATGTCAAAATCTACGAAGGAGGAGTCAAAAGTCACTAAACCATAGTTAAAAAAAAAAAAAAAAAAAAAAAAAAAAAAAAAAAACACTTCTCCTTTTCCTTCTTTTGCATTAGGGTCCTTTAAGTCTTCATCAATGCCCTGTTTCGGGAGGACTTGTAGAGACTTTTTATAATATTAAGTTTAGTATTTATATATTACTCCTTAAAATTTATATTTTTAAAAATTATCATAAAAGTATATTAAATACAAAAAATTCAATTTAAAAATAATACTAAAGAAAACAAGCACAAACGAGAGTTAATTTTAACTTGTGAACAAAATACATGTAAAATGCGATATATAGAGTATGTATAGTAGTAAGAAAAAAAAGGAAGGAATAGAATTTTTTTCTTAAATGTCTCCGGCATCAAAATCTATCAACATATTCATATATATACGAACCGGATCGGGCAAAGTCTCTACCGAAACACCACAACTGATGTAGGAGCCATGCACCATGAAAAGTGTATATGTAGTTTATAGAAAAGACACGAATACAGTAAACACAAGTATATAGCATCCAGACCTAAATCATATTCAACTCTGGAATTGAAGTTGATTTTGTTGAGGATATAATATATATAAATATAAATATGCAATCAACTATCAATTTAGGCTTTTAGTTGAGATGAAACACATATATGCTTCAATTAGGTATCAGAACCATGCCAAAGTTCTTGGGTCCGCGTCACCCAATAAAAAAAGAAATCCACGTATTGCTTGGAACTCATAAAAAAAAATCAGTCCGTACATTTGAGTGAGTGTAACATAACACTACTTTATTGTTTATAGTAACAAAAGACTTAAGAATCAAAACCTATCAACGTAGTTACATCTTCGATATCCCATATTTCATTAAAATCCATAAACTCCAAATTCGGTTCCGGTGAAGTCTCTGCCGGAAAGCCAGAAGTGGTGTAGGAGCCACCATCCGTATCCCCGGCCGGTGCTGCCAATAATGTCTCCATTGGAACACCCTCTGCGATTGTCTCCACAGGAACACCAACAAAGAATGAATCGAAATCGAAATCATCGATACCCTCTGCGATCGCTGTCTCCATCGGAACATCAACATTAATGTCGTCTGGATTCATGTTATCCGCCGGTGCCAATAATGTATCCACTGGAACACCAACAAAGAACGAATCGATATCATCGTTTCCCTCTGCGATTGTCTCCACCGGAACACCAACATTAATGTCGTATGAATTCATAGCATCCGCCGGTGCCAATAATGTATCCACTGGAACACCAGCAAAGTATGAATCCATATCATCATCATCCTTTCCATCTCTGATCTGCAATATCGGTGTTTCAACGGGAACCGGAACGGGAACGGAAACAACAGCCTGGGAATCGACTCTATTTATTGATAAAATGACTACAATCTCCATATTTAGCTATTACGCAAATATAAATTAGAGGGGTAATAATGTAATTTAACATTATTATCTATATATCTATATAATAAAGTTATAGGGTTTGGGTAAACCCTACAATTATTTGACACGACCTATTAACATGACACCAACAATAAAATAACATGTGTAGTGTTTAGCCTTAACGTGTTCCACGTTATTGGTTAACCTGAGCATATTAACAAGTCAACCTGTTAAACCTATTAAAAACCTATCATATTTAATCTGTTAATATTATTGTGTTAACCCGTTTACATGAACCAACCTGCAGGTTTGCCGGCCAGGTAAACTGAAGGTTTGACTCATGCACGGCCAGTTCTTGTATTATCCCAACTAACGGTATATTCACATCTTTGTTAATAGGTGATTTCAGATTATTAATTGTATTGCAATGGCATTATATTATATATGCATCAGATTATGTGTGGAAATGATGGAGGGTATGCATGAATTAGTTAGGACTCAAATGAGACAAAAGAAATATAAAATAGAAAACAATTTTTTTTTTTTTTGTCTTTGAATTATGGGAAAATAACATTTTGTCCATTAATTACACATGCCATCACTTTTCATCAATTAATTTGTCTGCAATGTAGCTTTTTTGCTTACTGGTAACAATATTATAGGACAAAAAAAATTAGTTCAAAGACAATTGAGGGTGTGAAAACTGACAGCATACATAATTGAAATACGAAAAATATTATTATATTTTATTATAATTTAAGAATGAAAATTGTCATTTCTCATAAAATTTTGAGATATATATCTGTACGTTTTGGCATACATAATTGAAATACGAAAAATATTATTATATTTTATTATAATTTAAGAATGAAAATTGTCATTTCTCATAAAATTTTGAGATATATATCTGTACGTTTTGGCAAGAGGCATTAAGTTCCTCATGCATGTTTTAGGATGTCAAGAAATAATGAGTTTTACCCTTCCGAGTATACTATTTGAATTGTAATTCCCTCATAAATATCACCAATAGAATATAAAATGAAAAAATGATCAAATAGGCACATAAACTTTATATATTGAAAAGTTAATTATATCCTTAAACTTTTAAAAGTTATAATTATGTCTATCAATATGTTATTTTCTGTTGGTCCCGATAGAGTGTAGTGAGAGTCTAGAGGGGGGGGGGGGGGGAGGGGGGGGGAGGGGTGAATAGACTCTTTTCGTGTTTTGCCCTAAAAACCACCTTTCGGTGTTTTGGCGCAGCGGAAGTGTCAAATTCGATTATTTGCTTTGCACGAGTTTTCGTTGTAAAGAAA
>NW_017618004.1:5838950-5841450 GCF_001879475.1 Ipomoea nil | reverse complement strand
AAGAGTGGTGTATTCAATGGTCTTAGTCATTTGGGCAAATCAAAACAAAAGAGGAGCAAAAAATCAAGACATTGTAATTTTCGCTCACTTCAGACACTGTTCGGTTTTTCGACCATATCTCGGCCTAGGAATGTCCAAATGAAGTGATTCTTGCACCATTGGAAACCTAACTTAAAAGGGCTACAACTTTGTTGAAGACCATAAGTGCCAATAAAATGGTTTTAGATGAGAAAAAATAGCCTAGAAGTCAAGATAAGTGCACAGAATTCTGTTTTCAGCAGCCTCGTACGCCCTGCCGTACGCCCGTACGCATCTCTTCTCCCTGATCCAGTTTTCACTGGAAATGCACCAAAAATCGTACCCCTTGGCGTACGCCCATCCCTGAGGCCGTCCCAATCTGCTCTGCACTATTTAGGCGCGTTTTTGTGTCATTTCAACTTGGTTTTGACTCTTGTTAGAACCCTAGACACTCTCTTTCATTCTCCTTCATATTTTTAGGTTAGATCAGGCTTAGATTTATGTTTCTTAACACATTTCAAGCTTGTATTGAAGGATCTACACTTGGATTTCAAGATTCTACCATCATTTCAATAGATAATCTTCTTTTCCCTTTTATCTCTTTATATTGCAATGTTTATGCTTTACACTTATGTTTTTGTGTTCTTTATGCTATTTAATCATGAGTAGTTAGTTTATGGACTTGAGTTAGGGTTGTATTATCTATCTTGATACTTGATTTGTGATTATTGCAAAAAGGGGAAGAACACAACCTAGGGTTCATGTGTTTGTGAAGGTGTTGTGTTTATATCTTGTTAATGTTTTATGTACACATTCATTAGCTTATTTTTGGAGGATTCCTTGCCTCAACGAGAGTTGGATGATGAATCCAAGTCACCCCTTGCATAGACCCGATTTCTTCCTACGAAAATAGGGGAAATTGGGGGCTTTAGATGCTTTGTGTGCTTGATGGACTTGGAATTGATTCACCATGAATGTGGGACAATTCCTTGTTCTAATCCTTGTTTATTAATCACAAGAATGGTTCGTAGACTAGGATACCTACGCGCATTCCCGCTTAATTCCTTGGTTGTGTGATTTTCCCCAATCCTTAGGTTGTGCTATGCATCTAGAAGATAATGCTCCCTAGCTTGAGTCCTATTTATTTATTTTGTGTTTATCTTTGTGCATATGTGTTAGTCTTATGATTTCCTTAAATTTGTAATTTGCTTAGCTTCTTGTTGATTTCCTTATGCTAGTACCTATTTTCTTGTGATTGCATATTGCGTGCCATATCCCCCAATCCCCTGAGAACGATATAACACACCCGAGCTCACATCTTATTTTTGCTACATCACGTACCTTCCATACATACATTCCAAAAAAAAAAAATGCCACAATATCCACCCACCAAACAACAGTCAAGGATTTCCATTTTCCAAAGAATGGGATTATAATGCTCAGCAGTAGATAATTGATGAGTAATGTTAATATTTATTTAAACAATAATCATGTAAATATTTATTTGGAATAATAATAGAGTTGTCATCAGTCATCACACTAGTAGCTTCCCATTTACCATTTTAAAAGCAAATTAAACACCAAAATTTAAAAGAATATCTATTCATATTCTAGCTTGCAAAAACATAGAGAGGCTGGCAGCAACATACATAACACTACTTTATAGTTTATAGTTTATAGTAACAAAAGAGAAAGAATTTTGTCTTAAGAATCAAAATCTATCAACGTATGTAGTTACATCTTGGATATCCCATATTTCATTAAAACCCGTAAACTCCAAACCCGATTCCGGTGAAGTCCCTACCGGAACACCAGAACTGGTGTAAGAACCACCATCCGTATCCCCGGCCTGTGCTGCCAATAATGTCTCCATTGGAACACCCTCTGCGATTGTGTCCACCTGAACACCAACAAAGAATGAATCGAAATCGAAATCATCGATACCCTCTGCGATCGCTGTCTCCATCGGAACACCAACATTAATGTCCTCTGGATTCATGTTATCCGCCGGTGCCAATAATGTATCCACTGGAACACCAACAAAGAATGAATCCATATCATCATCATCGATACCCTCTGCGATCTGCAATATCGGTGTTTCAACGGGAACCGGAACGGGAACGGAAACAATAGCCTCGGAAACGTTGTTGTTGGTGCCGCCGCTTTGTTCCAACGTTATTTCATCATCTTCTTCATCATTATCATCATCGTCATCATCATCTTTTTTCTTTCGCTCTATGCGACACAGCACGAAATCTTCTCTCTCTTCCACAATAGGAAATTCGGCCCTAACTCTCCTGATCATCGTCTCCGACAGGTAGAACTCTTTCAGCAGCCACTTTCCGTCTTGTTCCGCTTCACTTTTGTTCTTGTAGAGGAAGCTCCGTTTATACCCCATCAGAAACCTCCCGTTCTCGTCCGCCACCGCTTTACCGATGTCTTGGCCGTGCCAAGTGCCCGGCTTCTTTCCCTTCATCTTTCT